>NW_027554361.1:0-50105 GCF_965152235.1 Eretmochelys imbricata | reverse complement strand
TGGGGTGTATGAGGTGGGGGGCTGGGGGTGGCGGATAAGGGGAGGGAGTGGGGGGTGGTGTGAGGTGGGGGCTGGGGGTGGCGGATAAGGGGAGGGGGTGGGGGTGGTGTGAGGTGGGGGGCTGGGGGTGGTGGGTAAGGGAGGGGTGGGGGTGTATGAGGTGGGGGCTGGGGGTAGCGGGTAAGGGGAGAGAGTGGGGGTGTATGAGGTGGGGGCTGGGGGTGGCGGATAAGGGGAGGGAGTGGGGGTGTATGAGGTGGGGCTGGGGGTGGCGGGTAAGGGGAGGGAGTGGGGGGTGTATGAGGTGGGGGGCTGGGGGTAGCGGGTAAGGGGAGAGAGTGGGGGTGTATGAGGTGGGGGGCTGGGGGTAGCGGGTAAGGGGGAGAGAGTGGGGGTGGTGTGAGGTGGGGGGCTGGGGGTGGCGGGTAAGGGGGGTGGGGAAGTGTGAGGTGGGGGGCTGGGCCGTGCCAGGAGCAGGAGGAACGGCCGGCCCCGGCCCTGCCCCCTCTCACCCGGCCCCCCCCCCCAGCACTTCGACTTCCCGCTGCCCACACCCCCTGCCCGTCTTCGAGATGCTGGTGGCGCCGGGGCGACGAGTACCCGACGGTGTGCATCGGGGTGAGCCCGGGGCCCCTCGCCCGCCCAGCCGGTCCACTTCCACACCATCAACCTCAACTCCCTCACCTCCTGGTTCACCCACACCGGCGCCGGTAAGGGGGCGCCACGGGGGCTGGGCTGCGTGGGGTGGGGGCTGTGCGTGGGGGCTGGTTGGGGAGGTCGGGGCTGTATGGGGTGGGGCTGTTGGGTGGGGGCAGGGTTTGGGTGGGGTGGGGTGGGGCTGTGTGCTTGTGTGGGGGCTGATTGGGGGGGGCCGGGGCTGTATGGGGTGGGGCTGTGTGCCAGCCAGGGGAGGGCTGGGCTGTGGGGGGGGGCTGGTTGGGGGGGGCCGGGGCTGTGTGGGCGGGGCTGTCTGCTTGTGTGTGTGGGGGGGCTGATTGGCGGGGCTGTCGGGTGGGGGCCTGTGTGGGTGTCTGACTGGGGGGAGGCAGGGGCTGTGTGGGGTGGGGCTGTGTTGGGGGGGCTATGTGCCAGACTGGGGGGGCAGGGGCTGTGGGGGGGGGCTGCAGATGCCGTGTGCCCGGTGTGGAGGAGACGGGGAGGGACTGGGGGTGTGACACGTGGCTGGGGCATGGGGGCGCCCCCCCCCCCCGGCTCAGCCCGGCCCGGTCTCTCTGCAGACGTGTCCTGCCCCGGCCCGGTCCAGGTGAGCCAGGTGGACAGCGAGAGGGTGCTGGTGCTGCTGGACAGTAAGTGGGGGGGGGGTCCGGCGGGTGCCCTGGGGGGGCGGGGGGAACGGAGAGCCGGGGGGGGGGGGAGGAGGCCGTGCACATGGGGGGCCGGGGGGTCATTGGTCACGTATGGGGGGGCTGACGGGTCAGGCTTGGGGGGGGGGAGGGGGCGCCGGCTCCAGGCTGTGACTGACCCCCCCCCCCGCTCTGCCCCCCCCCCCCAGGGAGCGTGAAGCTCGTCACCCTGCAGGGCACCCTGGTGCGGAAGCTGCCGGCCCCCGACATCACCTTCGACGTCGCCGTGGAGACCATAGGTGGGTGGGGGCAGGTGGGGGAGGGGCTGCTCCCCTTCTCCCCTCCCCCAGGCGTACGCCCCCCACTTCCTGTCCCCCCCCAGCCGGGCAGCGGCTTTCCGGGGGGCTGTCGGGCGGTGCCGCCCCCACCCCCCTCGTGGGGCTGCGTCTCAGCGAGGGGGGGGCCGCCTCTACCCAGCCCCACACCCCAGAGCTGGCTGCATCTCAGCCGCGGCTCCCCGTGCGCTGCCCTCTGGACGCTGCATTGGGGGGGGGGGGCTCGGGCAGGGGGGTCCTGGGCACCGGGGGGGGCACGTGGGCTGACCCGGCTCCCCCTCTCCCGCAGCGCTGGGGCAGAACTGCATGCAGGCTTTCTGGCGCCACGGCGTCCAGGTGTGGGACTTCGCCTCAGCACAGGTATGGCGCTCTGCCCCCCCCATCGCCCCCTGCCCCCCCCGAGCCCCTCCCCCCAGCCCTGACTGGCCCATGGACGCGGCTCCCCCCCCAACCCAGCCCCCCACTCCTGCTGAGGCCTCCCCCCTGCCCCAGGGAACAATCCTAGTGCCAGGCACTATTCACCCCCCCGCCCCCCGCAGTGGTGGGGCACCTGGCAGGGCCAGGGAGGTTGGGGGGTAGGGGGGGATGATCCAGCTCCTGGGGCCGTGGGAGAAGGGGGGGGAGCGTCTGCAGGGTGGGGGTCATTGGGGCAGCCTCTCCCTGCAGTGCCCCCCCAATGCCCTACCCTCTCTTGTAGCTGATCAAGGAGCTGCGGGACCAACGCTGCATCTTCCGCCTGCTGGGCACCCACAGGTAGGGGTCAGCCCCCCCCAGCACCCCCTGGTAGGGGTCAGGCCCCGCAGAACCCACAGCTAGGGGTCAGGCCCCCGGGCACCCACTGGTAGGGTCTCTCCCCTCCCCCCAGGCACCCACAGGTAGGGGTCGGGCACCCACTGGTAGGGGCTCTCTCCTCCCCCTGGGCACCCACTGGTAGGGGTCAGCCCCCACAGAACCCACAGCTAGAGGTCAACTCCGCCTTCCCCCCCTGGGCACCCACTGGTAGGGGTCAGCCCCCTGCCCCAGCACCCACAGCTAGGGTCAACCCCCCCTCCCGCTGGGGGCACCCACAGGTAGGGTCTCTCCCCTCCTTCCCCAGGCACCCATAGGCCGGGGTCCCCCACCTAGCCAGGTTTTGGGGGGAACAAATCCAATGGCCACAACCCTCTGGGCCCCTGCTCATGAGGACAGGGGGCTGTGGGGGTGTCAGGGGCTGTGAAGTGTCATCTGCTGCCTGACCCCCACTCTTCCCCCCCCAGCACGGTTGTCTTGGAAACACGCCCATAGACGACACCCACAGCAACCTCTACATCCAGGAGTGACAGCCCCACCAGTGGGGGGGGGCCGGACCTCACCCCCCCAAGAAGCTGCTCTTCCCCAGAGAGTGTCCACCCCGGGGCCAAGGACCCGCCCAGCCACGTGGGCCGCGACAGAGAATCAGCCCCCGGGGTGCCCCCACACTGCACAGACTGGGGGGGGGGGCTGAGGCGGGCCCCAGGGGTGTCATTGTTTCACCCCCTTTTCCATACCGTGTCTGTAATTATTCTGCCTCAAAAAAGTAGGAAAATCACGACTTCGCTCTTTTCTGCCCCCCCCATGATTGGGGGGGATAGCCTACCACCCCCCCCCGCAATGAAATCAGGGCCCCCCTCAGTGCAGGAGGACATGCCCCAGCCTGGCCTGCCCCAGTGCACTGCCCCCCTCCCGCCGCTGGGTGGTCCCCAGTACTGCACCCCCCAGCCCTGGGCCGTATACCGCCCCCCCCCCGCTGGGTGGTCCCCAGAACTGCAGCCCCCAGGTCTGGGCCATACACCCCCCCCCCCCACTGCTGGGTGGTCCCCAGTACTGCACCCCCCAGCCCTGGGCCATACACCCCCCCCCCCACTCTTCTGCAGCGAATGCCCAGACCCCACCCTACTTGTGTCCCTGGGCTGCCTCACTTGGGGGTGGACCCAGGTAAGGGACCAGGCAGGTGGGGTGGGGGTGAGGTTTGTAATATGACAGCAGAGCCAGAACCCAGGTGTCCGGGCTCCCATCCCCCTCCAGGGGGTCAACAACAGAACCCAGGCGTCCGGGCGCCCATCCCGCTCCGGCGACAGAACCCAGGCGTCCGGGCGCCCATCCCGCTCCGGCGACAGAGCCCAGGCGTCCGGGCAGGGTAGCCGCGCGGGGGGGGGGGGGGGGGTCGGTGCCGCCCCCCGCGGCTGCAGGAAGGAGGAGGCTCAAGGCCGGTGCAGCACGCGATCACCTCTCGTTTATTGATCAGGAAAGGGGGTCTGGGCACAGCGCTGCCCCCTGCAGGCCCTGGCCCGGCGGCCCCGCAGCATAAAGCCGCGTTTGGGGGTGTCCGGCAGCCTCTGTGCACAGCCCCCTCATTGGGCAACAGCGAGTCCCCCCCAGCACTGGGGGGGGCAGCTATAAAAAGGCACTTGGGATCAGCTCCCGCCCAGGACCACCCACAAGCGGAGACCTGGGGGGGGATCAAGCTGGGCCGGGGGGAGGGAAGTGGCTTCCCAACCCCCCCCCCGGCCTCTGACCCACACTCTACCCCCTACCCCCCCCCCCCCGGGCCCAGCAGGTGGGTTTCAGTATCTGGCCCTGCCGGGGGCAGATGCCAGCAGGAGGGGTCGCGGGGGGAGATTAGCAGCAGCAGTGCCCCCCAAGGACTGGCGCCCCCCAAAGGGGGCACGGGATCTGTGCGGGGTGGGGGGGTGTCCCGTCCGGTTCTAGCCCAGCTGGTCTTCGTATTGCTTGCGGAAGCAGTCGCCGGCGGGGAAGAAATCCCAGCAGCGCTCCTGGTACATCTTCCAGACGTAGGACTCCTGCCGGGGGGCAGGGAGGGGAGGTTAAGGGGGCGGGGGGGGGACCAGCACCCTCGGCCAGACCCCAATCCTTACCTGGGGCAGATGGCCCCTCTCAGAGCCTAGGGGTCAGACCCCTAGGATCCTCCAGCCCGTATCCCGCTCCCATGTGGGGCCGACCCCTGAGATCCTCCAGCCTGTATCCCCCTCCTGCTTAGGGCTGACCCATGGGATCCTCCAACCCGTATCCCTCTCCTCCTGTAGGGCCGACCCATGGGATCCTCGAGCCTGTATCCCCCTTCCCCTTAGGGCGGACCCATGGGATCCTCCAGTCTGTATCCCCCTCCCGCTTAGGGCCGACCCATGGGATCCTCCAACCCGTATCCCCCTCCTCCTGTGGGGCCGACCCATGGGATCCTCGAGCCTGTATACCCCTCCCCCTTAGGGCCGACCCATGGGATCCTCCAACCCGTATCCCCCTCCTGCTTGGGATCCTCCAGCCCATATCCCCCTCTCCTGTGGGTCCGACCCTGGGCCCAGTCCCACCCGCTGCCTGGTGGTGCTGGGGGGCTCACCTGGCCTGTGTGCTCCGTCTCATCCTTGTTGATGAGGTACATCAGGAAGAACCTGGGGGAGTGAAGGGGGGGGGTCAGGATCCAGGGGCTCAGGACACAGACCCCACCCCCCATTTAACCCCATGAGCATCACACTCAGCAATGACTTGGGACCTGCAGGGCCAGGAAGGGGTTAACACGCCCCAGTGGGGCAGGGGCAGGGCCCCCCCCCAGCATTCCCACGGAGATCGCCCTGCCCCCACATTAGCCCCACCCCCTGTCACTCAGATGGACTTGACCCCACCCCCAGGTCCCCCATCACTTGCATGCACTTGGCCCTGCCCTGGCTCCTCCCCTGCCTGTGGCCCCGCCCCTGGCTCCTCCCCTGCCCGTGGCCCCGCCCCTGGCCCCGCCCCCAGCTCACATGTAGTTGGCCAGGTTGTGCTCCTCCAGCGTGTGGCTCTCGAAGCCGTGGGGCGTCGTGTCGAAATAGTCGCTGCCGATGCCGCAGATGAAGCACTTGGTCTGCGGGGGGGGGGGGGGGGGGGGGGCGCAGGGATGAGAACCCAGGTGTCCTGGCTCCCCCGCCCCCCTCGGTGGGGTAGGGTGGGGATTGGGTGCCCAGCCCGGGGCCACCCTCCCGCTCCGCAGCACGGAGCCAGGTTCCCCCCCGGTCCAGGGCCCAGCGCCTGCCCCCCCAGACGTGGGGGTGGCCAGGAACCCGCCCGGTCCAGCGTGGGGGGCAGGGGGAGATAACAGGGGGGCAGGGGGCCTGCCTGGGGTGGGGTGGGAGGAGTGTGTCACACCTGAGGGGGTCTGCCGGGGGGGGGGGGTCACTCACCTCCATGTCCTCCTTCACCTGCTCCTGCTGGTCGCGCAGCTCCCCGAAGGCGTCGATGATCAGGCCTGGGCAGAGAGAGGGGGGTGAGGAGCCCCCCCAAGTCACCCAGGGACCAGCCTACCCAACCCCACCCTCCTCTCCCACACAGGAGCGGGGCCTGGCCCCCCACCTCAGCACCCACAGCTGACAGAATGCCCCGTCCTGTTCACCCCCCCATGCCAGCACCCTGCCCCTGCTCACCCCCCAGCCCAGTGCACCCGCCCCTGCTCACCCCCCATGCAGCCCCAAGCCCAGCGCCCCCCTGCTCACTCCCCAGCCCAGCACCCCTGCCCTGCTGACCCCCCAGCAGCCCCCAGCCCAGCGCCCCCTCCCCGCTCACCCTGGATGATGGCCAGCAGGATGACGATGACGAAGAAGAAGAAGGTGATGTCGAACACCACGCGGTAAAGCTCGTACTCGTCGCCGGCCGGGTCCTCGATCTCGTCCCCGATGCCCCCGCCCGCCCGCACCCCCACGTACATGTGGAACAGGTAGCACTGGGGGGGGAGACATGGGGGGGGTGAGGGGTGCCTGACCAATCAGAGACAGGGGGGACCCAGACGCCGCCCCTGGAGCCATCAGAGAACCCCCCCCACACACACACATTGGGCCCTTGTGCCCCGGGCCCCCTCCACAGCCGCTGGTGGGACAAGGCCCCCCCCCCCCGGGCAACCCCCCCGCTCACCGTCATCATGTCGTCACATTTCATGTCCGGCTCGTCCTCGTCCTCGCTCTTGTTGTAGAACTTGCGGAAGAAGTTAAAGGCCACCACGGTGTAGAGGTAGACGACCACGGCCAGCAGCCCCACCGTCATCGCCAGCTGGGGGGGCACGGGGGGGGGGGGGCTGGTACTGCCGCCAGAGAGCACCTGGCCTGCCCCCTCCGCCCCCCCCCCACTCCCACCGTCATCGCCAGCTGGGGGCGGCACCAAAGCTCCCCCCCACCCCTCCAGCGCAGCCTCCGCCCTGCTCCCCACCGTGACCCCCCCCCAGCCCCCCACCGTCATCGCCAGCTGGGGGCGGGCACAGACAGCTGTCCCCACCACCGGAGAGCATCCCTGTCTGCGCAGACCCCCCCCCCGCTGCCCCCCGGCTGCCCCCGGCCCACCTGCTTGCCGTTGTGGGTGACGGAGGAGAGGATGGTGCGCAGCGTCTTGACGCCCATGGCGATGTCCAGCAGGTGGGCGGCGAAGAAGAAGTTATTGTAGTGACCCAGGAGGGACATGACCATGTACCAGACCAGGTAGAGGAAGGACTGCGGGACAGGGGACAGGGGCTGGGACGGGGGCACCTCCACGGCGGGGAGCGGGGGGGGGACTCCGGGTCTCCCCCCAGCTCCCCAAGATCAGGGCAGGGAGTCCCCCTCCCCCAGGGGCAGGGACGGGCCACGGCATGAGGAAAGACCCAGCCCTTCCGTCAGCACCGCTGTGCCCCTCACCCGGGCATCTGGTCTGGTCCCCCCCCCCCCGCATCTGCAGCCTCCCTCAATGACACCCCACCCCACCGCTGATCTGAGGCAGCCGGGGGGGGGGGACGGGCCTCGATACAAGCCCCCCTGCCGCAGCCCGAACGCAGGACAGGCACACTCTGCCCCCCGGCTCCCGCCCACCCCTTGCCCCCCCCCCGCCCCATGACCCCCCTTCGCTGGGCCCCACGACTCCCCTCCCAGGCCCCACACACACACCCCGGTCCCCATGACTCTCCTCCTCAGGTCCCATGACTCCCCTCCCCCCATGGGCCCCACGACTCTCCCCCCATGGGCCCTGCACTCACGTTGTCGGTGAAGATGACGCCGAACTTCCAGAGCTGGTACTTGATGTCGATGGACGTGATCCTGAGGGAGTGGCAGGGTGAGCCAGGCCACCCTCCCCGCCACCCGGTTCCCCCCTCCGAGCCTCTCACCCCCCGGATGTCCCCCAAACCTCAAGCCCCAAGACTCCCACCCCCTGGATTCTGCCCCCTGAGCCTCCTGCTCCCCGGATCCCTCCCGAGCCCCCTGCCCCTGCCCCCTCCGAGTGTCCACCCCCCCCCCCATCTCTCCACCATTCCCTGAGCCTCCTGCCCCACCCCCAGGCCTCACGATCCCCTTCGCCCCCTGAGTCTCCCGCCCCCCCAGTCCCCTCGATCCCCCGCACTGCCCCCTGAGCCTCCCGCCCCATAGGCCCCCCAGTCCCTCCCACCCGAGCCTCCTGCCCCCCCAGCCCCCTCACCACGTCAGCAGGGACTTGTCGGGCTGGGGTTTCCTCTCGCTCTGGGCGCTGATCTCCAGGCTGGCCAGGTCCATGCCCAGCAGCTCCGCGATCCGCTCCCGCCCATAGATGTCGCCGTATTTCTCCAGCACCTGCGGGGGGCGGGGGGCAGAGGGAACCCCAGGGCAAATGCAAAGGGAGAAAGGCCTGGATCCCCCCCCAGCCAGTCAGACCCCTGCCCTGGCACCCCCTGGGGGAACAGCCCCATGTCCCCCTTCCCAAGGCTGCCCAGAGGATTCAGGGGGCCTGGGGTCTTTGGGGCACTTTGCTGAAGACATGGAGCGGAAGGACCCCTGCCGCCGAAAACTCTCATGGGGGCCCCCGCAGGGCCCGGGGCAAATTGCCCCACTTGCCCCCCCCCCCGGGCGGCCCTGCCCCTTCCCCATGCAGCCGGCACACCAAGGGGGAAAGGCCCCATGTCCCGCCCTGGGGCCCCCCTGGGAGAAAAGCCCTGTGCCCCATGCCCGGGTCAGTGAAGGACTCACCTTTCTCTTGACAAATTTATCCCAGTAGTTGCTCGGGAAGGACCTGGTGTGGGGGGGTGAGAGCCAGTGTCAGAGGGGGCCTTGGGAGGGGGTCAGCGCTGCGGGCCCCCTTTGCCTCGGGGTCTGGTTCTACTCCCCCTGCAGGCCTGGGGGTGGGTGGGGTGCAGCGGTAGGCGAGAGGGGCTGATGGGGGAAAGGCCCCCCCCCAGTCTCGAGCGGCCCTGAAGGGCCCAGTGTGGAGATGCTGGTGGGGGGGGCGGGGGGATGACACTGTCAAGCGTCTGCCCCCCCACCACACCCAGAGGGGTAGTGCAGCTGGGACGAATGGAGGGGTTCAGGGGGGGCCGGACACTGACAGGGAAGGGGCTTCTCCAGGGCCAGGAGATCCAGATGCCCCCAGACCGAGACCACCACGCATAGCCCAGCCCCGCATGGCCCGGCCCAGCCCGGCCCGCCAGGCCCAGCCCCCCACGCACGGGGTGTTCAGCACCAGCCGGTCCCACTGGCCCTTGATGTCATCGTCCTCGGGCTGGTCGGTGATGTAGAGCCCGTCAAACTCCAGCTTTCGGGCCAGCTCCTTCTCCCGCTTGAAAATCACCAGCGGGACCTGCCGGGAGAGGGGAGTCAGGGCATCGTGTGGGGCTCCCAGCGAAGGGCGGGGGTCAGGGCACCGTGGGGGTCAGGGCATCGCGGGGGGCTCCCAGCTTGGGGGGAGTCAGGGCCTTGCGGGGCTTCTGGCTGAGGGGGGGTCCTGGCTGAGGAGGGGACACAAGCTGGCCCCTCAGCCTCCCAGCCCAATGGCCCCTCGGTTTGGGGGGGAAGGGGACATGGTTCTATCATGGGTGGGCATGGCTCAGGGATATGCCCATAGCCTATGGTGGGCGGGGCCCCAGGGTGGGTGGGGCTCCATGGCTGGTGGGTGTGGTCCCATGGCAGGCAGCTGGGCGTGGCCCCGTGGCAGGGAGCTGGGCATTGCCCCAGGTGGGTGGGCGTGGCCCCGTGGCAGGCATGTGGGCATGGTCATGTGGCCGGTGGGCAGGGCCCCGTGGCTGGTGGATGTGGCCCCGTGGCAGGCACCTGGGCATGGCCCCAGGCAGGTGGGTGTGGCCCCGTGGCAGGCATGTGGGCGTGGTCATGTGGCCAGTGGGCAGGGCCCCATGGCTGGTGGGCGTGGCCCCATGGCAGGCAACTGGGCGTGGCCCCGTGGCAGGTGGGCGAGGCCCCAGGGCTCACCTTGAGGCAGTTGTAGCCGATGATGCAGAGGAAGGCGACCAGCGTGTGGGTGATGGACAGGAACTGCAGCGTGGGTTGCATGTAGCCCGTGCTCTCCTCCAGGAAGAAATAGACCACGCTGTCCTCCTCCTCGTCCTCCCCGGCCCCGTCGCCGCTAGCCCCGAAGCCCGAGCCCCCCGCCAGCTCCCCCAGCAAGCCGGAGTCCTCCAGCTCCTCCTCGCCGGGCGGGGAGTCCGACACCTGCGTGGCAGGGACAGCGTGGGGCCGTGGCTGATGGGGAGCCACACCTCCTCCAACCCCTCCCCCAGCACACAGGCATCCTGGCTCTCAGCCCCTCCCCCCCCCGCTCTAACCACTAGACCCCACTCCCCTACCAGACCCAGGGATAGAACCCAGGAGTCCTGGCTCCCAGCCCCCCCACCCCCACCGCTCTAACCACTAGACCCCACTCCCCTACCAGAGCCGGGGATAGAACCCAGGAGTCCTGGCTCCCAGCCCCCCCACCCCCACCGCTCTAACCACTAGACCCCACTCCCCTACCAGAGCCGGGGATAGAACCCAGGAGTCCTGGCTTCCAGTCCCCCGCCCTCCCGCTCTAACCACTGGACCCCACTCCCCTCCCAGAGCCGGGGCCAGAACCCAGGAGTCCTGGCTCCCAGCCCCCCCCCGCTCTAACCAGTAGACCCCCCTCCTGCCCCGGAGCCGGGCGAGGGCCCGGGCGCCCGGACCTTGTAGAAGAGGAGGATGAAGTTGATGGCGAAGGCCAGGAAGAGGGCCAGGAAGCGCAGGTTGTAGAAGTTCCGGGACAGGTAGTTCTGGAAGGACAGAGCGGGTCAGCACCGACGTGGCTGGCCAGTGGGGAGCCCTCCCCCTCCCCCTCCCTGCCCCACGGCCTGACTCTCCCCCAGCCCCACGGTACCAGGAACTTGACCCTCTGGATCTCCAGCTCGGCCCAGAACTCCAAGCTGCCGTTGGCCGGCTCCTCTTTGCGCTCCCGCGGGGTGGCCGACTTCCTCCTATGCTTCCTCGGGGCCTCGGCCGCTGGCTCCTGGGGGGCCGCCGGCTCCTCCAGCCCCACCTTCTCCCCATTCTCCGTGCTGTGGGGGAGGGGGGGCAGTGGTCAGTGGGCAAGGCGGGGTATCCACGCCCCCACCCTCACGTATTCAACTCCTTCCCCTACGCCAAGCCCCTTCCCTCACCCAAAACTGCCCCCCAGCCTGTGTAGCAGCCCCCTCCCTGGGGCAGGGGGCACACTGGCAGGGGACGGGGGGGGGCAGGCTTGCCCCACCATTGCCCTAATGGCCTAAGCTACCCCCCGCCCCAGAGCTCTGAGGAGAACCGCTCCCCACAGGCCCCATCACCCCCCCAAGGGGTCCTGCCCCCACCAGGACCCACTCCCTCCCCACCAACCCCACTCACTCGGCCTTCTCAGCCTCCGCAGGGGGTTCTTCGATCTTCTCCGGCTCCGGCTCGGCCTCCTCCCCTTCCAGCTGAGGAGTAACACAACAGACCCCGCATCAGGGACCCCGGACAGGGAGAAAGGGCGTCCCCTGGTATGTGGGAAGCAGCCCTCCCCTGGGGCTGAGACGGGAGACCTGATACCAGGCCTGAGTGCTGGCCCAGCTGGGCTGGGAACCTGTCTGTAAGGGATTGAACCCAGGAGTCCTGGCTCCCAGCCCCCACCCGCTCTAACCACTAGACACCCCCACCCCACCCCGGAGCCCTGACTGCTGTCAAAAGGCCAGCCCTGCCCCAACCCCCAACATACCCCCAGCTTCCTCTTGATGATGGGAGTCCCCTCGGGGGTGGGCGGTTCCACCGCCGTGGTGTCCCCCATATCCCCTAGGCCCCCGGGGGCATCGGGGGCAGTTGCTCGGTAATGCCCGGTGTCCTTCTTCATCTCCAGCCTGAAGGCCTCCTCCTCGTCGGGGGCCTCCTCCTTGCCGTCCTCCACGAACTGGGCCGCCTCCCCGCCCTCGGCCGTCTCCTGCCCGTCCTCGGCCGGCCCCAGGTCCCCGTGGACCTCGTCCTGCGTGGGGTCAGGCATGCTGGCCAGCAGCTCGGTCATCGTGAGCTTCTTGGCACCTTCCACCAGCCCGCCGCCAAAGAGCACGGTCCAGAGGAGGAGCAAGACTCCCTTGAGGATGCCGGAGAAGAAGAGCAGCGCACCCAGGAGGACGGCGTAGACACAGGAGCTCACACCCACCGCCAGCTCCTTGACCGTCATCTTCTTCAGCCGGCGGAGCTGGCGACGCAGGTTGCGGTAGGTGAACAGGCGGAAGAAGTCCAGCACCCCGTCCAGGAACTCCCCGAAAGCCGAGGTCGCCTCCGGAGGAGCCCCGGCCGCCTTCTCCACCTCAGTCCCCTCCCCGCCTTCGCCCTCTTCCTCCTCCTCCTCCTCCTTCCCCGCTTCCTCCTCCGAGATCTGCGCCGCGATCTGCATCTCGAAGATGGTGTCCTCGCAGAAGTTGACGAAGAGCTCCATCTTCTCCGACTCGCCACCCTCGTTGACCACGTCGAAGATGAACTGCCGCTTGGACTCCTTGACCTGGGGCATCTCCCACTGGGCCTTGTTGGTCTCGCTGATCTCGAAGTAGATGCGCTCGATGCGCTTGCTGGCCCCCATGATCTCAATGCGGCCCAGGTAGGGCCGGAAGTAGTTGAGGATGCTCTCGGCCAGCTCCAGGAAGGTCTTGAGCCGGCTGTCGTGGGGCACGTGCTCCGAGAGGTTGGTGAGCAACACCGCCACGTTGAAGCCGATGTCCTTGGCCGGCTCTTGGAAGCGGTTGGCGAACTCTTCGTAGTCGATCATCTCGTTCTCGTCCGCCTCGGAGCAGGAGAGCAGGAACTGGATCTCGGAGGGCGTGTATTGCTTCTGGCTGTCCATGGCCTTCTGGAAGTCCTTCTTGGAGATGAGCCCCCGCGGGTCCGTGATGTAGTCCAGGAAGGCGTCCGACGCCACGATGTCCTTCAGCTTCAGGAACATGTCAAAGAACTTGAGGATCATCTCCACGTTGCTGGACGACTCCACCAGCATGTCCACCATCTGCCGCGCAATGGTGCCGTTCACCACGTTGCCTGGGTCGGGGCAGGGGGAGAGAGGGTTAGGCGGACGGACAACCAGCCAGAAGGGCATGCGGGGCGATGGCCAGACAGAAGAGTGTGCACAGGGCTGCACAGACAGAAAGACACGGGGATGGCCAGAGGCGTTTGCATGCAGACGGACGGGCATGGGGATGGAAGGCAGAGGGAGGGGAAAGGATGGAGAGGCAGGAAGGACCAGGACAAGTGACAGGGTTTGTGGTGCCCTGAACCATGCCCACATGTGCCAGGCTGGGCCAGTGAGAGGCGCTGCCATCTGCCCGGCTGGGGTGGGGGAAGCAGCTCACACTGGGGGATCTCGAGCCCTGGCCCAGTGCCCCTCACCCTCCAGCAGGGACAACAGCATCACCACCATGTCCTTCTGCAGGTCCAGCAGCTCCTTCAGCAGCCCGATCTGGCTGGAGTCCTGAGGAGACATGGGGAGCGACGTGAGACGTGCAAGATTCCCGCCATGCCAGCATGGCTCCCCCACACATATGCACGCCCCTGCCCTCGCACGGCCCCCCCTGCACATACTCACACCCCCACCCTCGCACGGCCCTTTCCCCTCATCAGTGTATCTGGCTGGAAGCTGCAAGCCACGCTCCCTGACTCAGCAGGATTGGGGTCCCAGCCCCCCTGCGCTATGGGCCGAGGGGAGACCAGGGATATGCCCCGAACTCAGACCCCAGCCAGACCCGTGACCCCAGCCTGGGCGCCGTGAGCCTCTCCCGGGGCCTGGCAGTGCCCAGGGCTGCCCAGACTCTCGCTCCCCAGGCCCAAGCGCCGGGGACTTTGGAGCATCCGACTCGCCGAACCCCTGCCTGCTACGACGCGCCCAGGCGGGGTGGGCCCACCCCAGCTGAAGCCGCCCTGCACCATGCCAGCTGGGGCTGTGGCCTGATGCCTGGTCGGGACAGAACCACACACTGGCGAGGGACCTTTCTACCCCGCCCCGGGCAGGGTCTCCCCCTCCGGCCCCTTCCCCTGGGCCTGGCACTGCAGACACAGGGATGCCCCATCAGCTCCCGGCTAGCCTCCCGACAGGCTGGGGCTATGCGGGGGAGGGGGAGCCTCACCCCTCCCCCTCTTACCTCGGGGTACAGCCTGCTCCGGAAATGGTCCTCACGGGCAGCGCAACAAAGAGAGAGTTTGGGTGTGGAAAACCCCCCCCCCCAGGCACCTGCAGGGAGTCCCCAGCCCCCACCCCCCCGCAGCTTGCTCTAGGGTGGGGAGCCAAGACAGGGCGCAGAGATCCACCCCCTCCAACCCAAACGACCACGCGGATACGGGCAGGGGAGATCGCCCCCCACTTCGGCCCCAGGGAGGAACAAGTGCGCAAGCCCTCGTGCATGGGATTGCATGCATGTCCCCCTTGTGCGTGCGCACATGTGGGTGTGCGAGAGCTCACGTGTGCGTGCAAGCTCCCAGGCGTGTGATCGCGTGGGCACGCGATCTCCTGCGGCGCGTCCCTGCGTGTGAACAAGACCTTGCACACGCGCTCTTGTGCATGTGATCCGAGGCGCGTGCGCAAGGTCTTGTGCGTAGGTGCAGGTGTGAGCCCACGTGTGCGTTCGCACGAGATCTCGGGTGCTCAGGTCAGCGGCCTGTGCGATGCGTGGCCCTGTCGAATCACGTTCTACGCTGGCGTGCACTGGCCTGCGGGACTGTGTGCGCACGTGCGTGCGATGGCGTGCGCACGTGCGTGCGATGGCGTGCCCACGTGCGTGCGATGGCGTGCCCACGTGCGTGCGATGGCGTGCGCACGCCTGGCGACGCGCGTCGGGCCGCTCCGAGGCGGTGGGGTTCCCACCCCCGCACCGGCCCCACGCTCCTGGAGCGGAGGCCCTTTTCCTGGTGCACGCGGGGGAGAGGGGGGGCGCAGCCAGCCCGGCCGCCGCCATCCCCCATCAGCACCCGCTAGAGATCGCCACCAGGACACGGGACCTCCCGCCAGAGCTCAGAGCAAACAGAAGCACCAGCCAAGCACGGCGCCAGCCTCCTTGCCCAGATGCCGGGGGGATGGAGGAGCGGGGGGAGATTGTTACACGGGGGGGCAGGAGATGTGCCAGATGGGGGGGGGGACCCAGGCCAGACCAACCCCCTGCACTTTTTTGGGAGGCGCCCAGGCACCCCCCGGGCTCGGGAAGGGGGCTATTTCCCCCTTGCTCTCCTAGAGGGATTACAGTACCCATGCAACTGTAGCCTCGCCCATGCCCAGGAAGGGCGGGGCCTTGCTCCCACCAGGGAAATCCCATGAGCTGGCACCTATGCCCCGCCCCCCCCAGCTGCGGGGGTGTGACCAGGGGACACCCCCCCCATTCAGCTATGGGCCAGCCGCCCTAGATCAGGGACTCAGGGTGGGATAACCCATGGGGGTCAGACCCCTCTGCGCGCACTGGGTCCGAAAGCAGTAGGTGGGGGTGGGGCCACCTGGGACTCTGGAGGGACATCGTTATGTGGGGCCCTATGAAAGCCCCCTGGAGTCGGGGAGCCCCGGGGCGGGCAGGGGGGCTGCACGGCTGAGCTACCTGCAGCCACACTTAAGATAGTCAAGCTGCTCCAGATCGGGGCCCCCTGATCTATTGGGCCATGCGGAGCTGGGGGGAGAGGCTGAAGTCGGGGTGTCCCCCAACCTCACACACTCCCCCAATACACACACACACACAGTGTTACTCTTCAGCAACATCGGTGTGGCCATATTCCCGAGCGCTCCTGCAGAACGGGATCGGGAACGGGGTCACCGTCACCTGCGCTGCGGAGCGGCAGGAGGTCTCGTTTCAATCGTACGATTTATTCTTTGTAAAATCAGGGTTTCCCGTCGCCCTCCAATTCCGACCGATTTTACGCCTTTATCGTAAGGCTCCCTAATTGCTGTCAATGGACCAAGCTGTTCGGATTTAAAAAACAAACAACCCATCACGATGGAATTAATTTTTGACAAAAATGGAAAAAAACGAAATCAGAAAATAATAAATCCCCAAATCCTGCCAAATCAAACGGCTTTCCGAGGGCCTTAGTTACGGGGCTCGGGCCTGGGGGGAGCTGGCAGGCATGGTGAGTATCAAGCTGGGGGGGGTTGTCTGTGGCACTGGGCCGGTGCTGTTAGCTTGGTCTGGCCTGGGTGGGAGCGGGAAGAAGGAAGGGAAGGGAGAACAAGGAAGGGGGCCAGGGAAAAGGCTGGAGGATCAGACTGGGCACAGAGCTGGAGCCCGAGGGGAGGAGAGGAGCAGACAAGGTGGGCGGCGGAGCGGGGCGAGCGCGGGCGTGAGATGGCGCGTGCCACACACAGGTTCTTACGCCATTTCGGAGTCCGGCCGGCTGGCTCATCTGTCACACATCAGAATAAAAATTTTATTCAGCATTTTTAAGAGCATTTTTGTATGTCCGGCCCCTTCCTTTATTGCCTGGGCTGGCAGGGGGTCCCGCCCCACAACCCCTGAGCTGGGCCTGGCAGGAGGGGGCAGCAACAGGGGCTGGGGTTTCCAGAACTAATGGAGTCTACAGGGCAGCAGGGAAAGGTCTGAGCTAAGGGGAGTCTGGAGTGCAGACACACTTACAACCAGGAGTCCCAGCTCCTGGCACCCCCCTTCTCTAACCACTAGACCCCACTCCCCTCCCAGAGCTGGGGATAGAACCCAGGAGTCCTGGCTCCTGGCACCCCCCTGCTCTAACCACTAGACCCCACTCCCCTCCCAGAGCTGGGGATAGAACCCAGGAGTCCTGACTCCTGGCACCCCCCTGCTCTAACCACTAGACCCCACTCCTCTCCCAGAGCTGGGGATAGAACCCAGGAGTCCTGGCTCCTGGCACCCCCCTGCTCTAACCACTAGACCCCACTCCCCTCCCAGAGCTGGGGACAGAACCCAGGAGTCCTGACTCCTGACCCCCCTGCTCTAACCACTGGAATGGATCACTCAAAATTGTATGTGAATCTATTTTCCGTGAGGGGCAGAGATTCTGGTCTCATGGACGTGAGGACAAGCAGGATGGAAGGAAGGATGGAGAGGTGGGCGGGTAGATGGGTGAAGAGTAAAGGGTGCTGTGACAAAGTGGGGATTTTCCCTTGTTATGTTGCATGTAAGTCTTACTGGTTTGCATGGACGCTGTGTGTACCCTTTGCGGGGGCTGCTCCAGCTGCCTGCAGGGATGCTCTGGCCTCCCCTTCATAACCTGAGACCCAGGAGACTCTGGCCCGGGAAGCGAGACAAAGGCCAGAGGAGGAGCAACGGGCAGGGCAGGGGCCAGGCAGCTGGAAGCGAGTCAGTCGGGGCTGGCTTGGGGTGCAGGGGGAGGGCCAGAGGCCTGGCTCTGGGCTCCCTTCCCCCCAAGATGGACTTGGCTGAAAGTCACTGATTTCTGTGCTAACAAGCTCTGCCCTACGCTCTGTTCCTCTTGACTAATAAAACTTCTGTTTTCTTGGCTGGCTAAGAGTCACGTAGGCCTGTGGAGTTGGGGGGCAGGGCCCTCTGGTTTCCCCAGGATCCCCGCCTGGGCGGACTCACTGCGGGAAGCACACGGTCAGGAAGGGGATGCTGAATGCTCCGAGGTCAGATTCAGGAAGGTCGAAGCTGTGTGAGCTTCTTGCCCTGGACACAGACGCTCAGAGACAGGAGGCTCCCCCAGAGTCCTGGCTGGCTTCGTACGGAGTAGCTCCATAGCACTGACCCAGTGACTCCGTTGACAGGTGGATAAGGGCTGGGTGGGTTGGTGGATGTGGGTGTAGGAGGATGGATGGATGGATGGGAGGATGGATGGATGAAGGGCTGGCTGGATGGATGGATGGGTGGGGTCTAGGTAGATGGATGGATGGAATGAGGGATGGATGAATAGACGGATGGATAGATGGGGGTGTAGGAGGATGCATGGATGGATGCATGGGAGGATGATGGATGAAGAGATGGATGGATGGATGGACGGACGGGTGGGGGCTGGGTAGATGGACGGATGGAATGATGGATGGATGAATAGACGGATGTATGGATGAAGGGCTGAATAGACAGATAGGATGGATAGATGGGGGTGTAGGTGGATGGATGAAGGGCTGGGTGGATGGACAGATGGACGGACAAGAGTCCTGCTTGCTCACACACCCCCACCCCTGGATCCTTCCCCCCCTTCCCCTCATTTATGTCACACTTTGCCCCGCGGCAGCGCTGGGCCCGGGACCTCCCTTTGACAGGGCTGCATGGGGGGCCCTACCTCTGCCTGGCCCAGAGGGGGCATGGGGGTGCCAACCCTGTGGGCCCCGCTCTGCTGGGCGTCCTGGGGCACTGACCGGGGCGTGACCCATAAAGGAAGGCGAGACAGGGAAATACAAAAATGGGTCGGTCAGAGAACACCCAAAGCTGCTGCCACGGCTCGGGGGGGGGGGGGGGGGGGCACGGATCGGGGGAGGGGAGGACAGGCAGGGCACAGAGCGATCTGGGTTAGTGCGGCAATTAAAGGGGTCAAAGTCACTCCCCCCAACTCGACAACTATGAGACTTACTGTGTGGGAGAAGGGGTTAAGATTGGGCGGCACTTCAACTGAACTCCAAATCCTTCTTTCTGGTCTCCATTCCCACCCCCCGCAGCCGGATCGGAACCAGCGGGGCGGAGCCGGGGCCGGGGGGGGCGGAGCAGAATCAGCGATGGGGGGAGGGAAGCCTTGGATCAGAACCGGCGGAGGGGCCCAGCCCCAGATCAGAACTGGCAGGGGGGTCCCCAGCCCCGGACTGGGACCCATGTGGGGGGCCCAGCCCCAGCGGACATGCCCTCTAGACACGAACGCTCGCGGCAGCTGCCCCGGCTGGAGGGTCCCTGCTTCCAGGCGGCGGAAATTGACCTGGAGCAGCTGGCTACCGAACGGGTCAGGGCGGCGACCGAGGGCCTTGGAGACTGGGATGGCACGTCTGCGATTGGCCACTGAACGCGTGTCCCTAGCTCCCGAGCCCGGCGAGTCCTGAGCATCCGGGCGACCCCTTGCGGGGGAGACAGACGCCCCACCACGTGTCCCCCCCCCCAGCCTGCCGCCTACCCGCCCGTGCCCCGCGCTGGCAGCTGCGGTTACCTGAGCCAGCTTCATCATCATGTGGGCAAAGACGTGGAGGAAGCCGACCACGGCATCCCACAGCCTGCTGTGGGCCAGGCTCTGCTGGTTGCCCGTGCACGGGCCCTGCGGGAGAGAGACAGAGTCAGCAGCAGCAACGACCAGCGCCTCACTGGCCAAACCTGCACGAACTGCCCACGGGGACCCTCGCCCGGCGCGGAGATGCAGCCGCCTCTGGGGTGGGGCGTGGAGCTGGTTACATAGGGGTCATCTTCAACCCCCAGCCCCCCCGCCCCCACATGACAGTGGCATCTATTTATTTCCTTGCTGGCACGGAGAATGGGAGTGGGCAGGGTGCAGATGCAGCCGTACCTGGCTGTACTGGGGATCAGCGCTCTGGGGCAGGGCCCGGGCACCGTACCTGGATGTGCTGTGGGGCAGCGCCAAGGGGCAGTGCCCGGGCCGTACCTGGATGTACTCTGTCAGGCTGTTGAACACCTGCTTGGCCACGGCCATGGCCTTGGAGAAGTTACGTTTGCCCTGCTCGTCGATGACGTCCTTGCCCGAGTAGTACCAGTAGAAATCGCTGATGGATTCCTGGGAGGGGGGGAGGGAGAAGGGGGGTTAGTGCTGATCCCGGGGCTCAGCCCTCTGCCCCCCATTGGCTGCGGGGCCGGCGGGCTGAGTGGGTACCGCCCCCCACACCCGAGCGGTCTGTGCCACGGGCCGGCTGCGGGGGGAAGGCTGCAGGGGCCGGCTGCCTGGCGGGGAGGGATCTCCGGGGGCCGGTGCCCACTGGCGGGGGGCAGCTGGAGGGGTTGGGGGGGGCGCTGACCTGCAGCCGCAGCAGATAGTCCACAGTGCAGATGATGATGTTGACGGTGGTCGTGTTCCCCGTCTGCGTGCGCAGGTAGTTCTGGAAATCTGCGGCGGGGGGGAGACGCCGGGTCAGGCCCCCTCACCGACCCGCTGCCCAGACCCCTTGGCGCGGGGGGGCGCTGGGACGTGCAGGAGGAGCTGTGCCAGGCGGCGCGTGGGCAGCGGCCGGGGGCTTTGTTCCCCACCCACAATGCCTTGGTCCTGCGTGGGTCTCTCCAGCCCACCCCCCCACCCTCTGCCCCTCACCTGCAGCGCCCACCTCCCACAATCCATAGCGCCCACTACCCACCCACCCATCGACCCAGGTACCCACCCACAATGCCCCCCATTCATGCCCCCTTCTGCAGGGCCCACCCTCCGCCTGCCTCTTCATCCATCCCTGGCTTCCCATCCCCCATCGACCTGCCCTACCCATCCATGCGCCCACCCAGGAGCCCGCCCCACACTCCCCCAGCACCCACCCTCCTGCCCCGCTACCCACAGAGTACCCAGCCAGGCAGCTGCAACCCCCTTCATTCACAACCCCCCCATCGCCCTCACGCTCCCCGCCCCAGAGGAGCCACGCCTCCCCCTCAGTCTCTGGGCTTCGCGGGGCCCCCAAGCCGAGGCGGCCGTACCGTTGTTGTGGCCCTCACACAGGAGCTGCAGGAGCCGGAAGAGATCCTGCGTGAACTCGTTGTCCGCCATCACCTTCTCTCCTAGAGCGGGGCACGGGGAGGGGGAGAGAGAGAACTGGCCAACATTAGCAGCCGCGACCGGGCGAGGGGCCCTGGGTGTGGTACCACAGGGGTCAGCGCGTGCAGGGGGCCTGGGGAGAGGGGCCAGTGGCGGCCAGGCAGCCCACACTCTGGGACACAGCACAAGGGGGCACCACCCGGAAGGCCTTGCTCAGGGCTTAACACTCTGAGGTCATAAGAGGGAGTAACCCTCACCCTGAGTAAGGAGCGAGTAACCTCCACCCTGAGTAAAGGCGGAGTAAATCCTGAGTAAGAAGTGAGTAACCCCTACCCTGAGTAAAGAGCAAGTAACCTCCACCCTGAGTAAGGATGGAGTAAACCCTGAATAGGGAGGGAGTAATCCCTCAGTAAAGAGGTAGTAATCCCCGAGTAAGTAGGGAGTAACCCCCACCATGAGTAAGTAAGGAGTAACCCCTGAGTAAGGAGCTCAGGATCTACCCCATTGGTTCCCATGGTAGTTGAGCCCGAGCAAGGCCTGCAGGATTCAGCTCAGGTTAGTGGGTTCAGACAGCATGCGTCTCATTAGGGACCCGCAGGGCTCCTTTGAGTTGTCGCCTGTGGCGGATGGGGTGGGTGGGATATTGTTTCTTGTTACCCGCTGGAGAACAATATCGTCGCCCCCAACATCCTGGTGCCAGCAGAGCTGGTCCCAGCAGGGTCCCTTCCTGGCCAATGCAGCGGGCAGTTGCGGGGGGGATAAAGAGAATTCAGAGGGAAGAGGGGAGGGTATTGGGGGAGAGGGACTATTATTAACATTACTGGCTGGTTTACTGGGGAGCCATGGGGTATTTATTTAAATAATTCTGTTGGGGCCAAATCCTGACATCTGAACTCAGGCAAAGAGACAGGTGGGAGTTTTGCAAGAGTAAAAACTGAGTAATGTAGGCACAAAGTCAGGATAACGAGGAGTAAAGTCAGAGTAACTAGAGTAACTCTAAGTCTTTAAACCATGATTTGAGGACTTCAATAGCTCAGACATCGGTGAGAGGTTTATCGCAGGAGCGGGTGGGTGAGATTCTGTGGCCTGCGTTGTGCAGGAGGTCAGACGAGAGGGTCATATTGGTCCCTTCTGACCTTAATATCTGTGAGTCTATGAGTAACTAGGAGTAAAGTCAGGGTAACTAGGAGTAACCTCAGAGTAACTAGGAGTAAAATCAGAGCGCTGCTGTAATAACACAGGGGAAGTCCAGTAATGGAGAAGTAATGTCTGAGTAATGTGGGAATAAACACAGGAATATTGTGAGAGTCAAGTCAGAGTAACACAGGATTAATGCTGGGGGGTGTCTGAGTAACGTCTGTCACATCTCCTGGCTGGTTACCAGGATTAGTGGCAAAGGGCAGAGGGTCAGTCACACCAACCATACTGGGGCACTGGGCAGTAACGCTGGTATGAATCGCATTGGGGGCAGGGGCTGTGTGCCTGGCCCCCAGGCGCATTCGTATCGTCCCACGCGGCATCAATGACCAGCCCCTTTTCCACGGTTCATGAAGTCACTTCCTCCCCTTTGCAGCTGGGATTCTCCCCACTGTCGACTCCCCCTTCCTCTCTCCTGATCACTGGGGATCATGGTGCTGGGGGGCAGGGAGCAGGGCAGGAAGAGGTCACCACAGGTCATCTCACCCAAGCCTAGGTAGCTAGGGAGATTTGTCCCCAATTGTGTCTGTTGCTTCGCTGTTTAGAGAGACGCTAGTGTGTGTGTGACAGTTACGACCCCAAAACCACCACTTACTGAAGTCACCACACAGACACTACCGCAATATTATTGCACAAGATACTGCAAATGCTACTACTTTGTTACTACACAGATACTACCATACTGTTACTACACAGATACTACCACACTATTAGAACAGAGATACTGAAAAGACGCTACTACATTGTTACTACACAGATACTCGCATATGGTTACCACACTATTAGAATAGAGACAAAGGAACTACATTGTTACTACCCAGATACTGCCACACTGTGACCACATAGATACTACAAAGTCATGACCCCACGGTTAAGACAAAGATACTACAAAGTTACTATTACAATATTAGTACAGAGATGCTGAAAGGGTTGTTACTATATTGTAACTACATAGATGCTCTGAAGATACTACCACAAAGATATTATGAAAATACTCTTACATTGTTAACTCCAAGGACACCACACTGAAACTCCAAACAGACTACAAAAGCACCATATAGCTATTACAAAACCACCACGAAGGTCCTATAAAGATATTACTCTATTGTTACTACAGACACCATATTGTTACTACAAAGATACTACAGAGATGTCATATAATTTCTAGAAAGACACCACAATACTGTGAACATTCAATCTCATTGACACCGCAAAGACACCACAGCCTTACTAGAAAGTGAAGCCAAAGTTTCTATAGGTTTGTACAAAGTTTGTATAAGTTTGTTTATAAGTTTCTACATCACTACTATGGTGCTGCTACAAAGAACGGTTACTCGCCTTCTCATAACTATTGTTCTTCGAGATGTGTTGTTCGTGTCCATTGCAATCAGCTGTGTGCACACATTGCGTACATGACAGCCGGAAGATTTTTCGTGGCGCTAGGTACAAGTGTTCCTGTACCTCAACGACTGGCTGATCAAAGGCCACTTCTGGGCCCCGGTAGAGGCGCAAGTCAAATTCATCAGGGCAACGTTCGACGCACTGAGCCTTCTCCTGAACATGCGGAAGTCCACTCTGTCCCCTGTTCACCAGGTAGAGTTTATAGGCATGTTGCTGGACGCAACCCAGGCCAGAGCGTACCTGCTGGAATCTGGGCCATGGGCGACATCGTTCGGAGTCTCAGGTAGTGTCCCGCCACCACGGCACGAAATGGCCTAAGACTTCTGGGACACATGGCCACGTGTACCTATGTGGTGCAACACGCCAGGCTCAGGACTGCGGCTGCTCCAATCGTGGCTGGCCTCGGTGTATCGGCCGGTTCGGGACAGTTTGGACTGGGTCGGGACTCTGCCTCGCCTTGTGCTCGACTCCCTTCTGTGGTGGCTCGACCCACGGGTGGTGTGTGCAGGGGTTCCCTTTGCCGGCCCCCAGCCAACCCTCTCGTTGTTCTGTAAGGACAAGGTTCAGCTCAGGCCTCACCTGGCTTTCCTCCTGAAGGTTGTCTCCCATTTTCACATCAACCCGGACATCTTCCTCCCCGTGTTCTATCGTAAGCCGCACTCGAGTGGCAGGGAGCAGAGACTTCACTCATTGGATGTCCGCAGAGCATTAGCCTTCTACATCGAGAGAACAAAGCCGTTCCGAAAGCCCGTCCAGTTATTCGTGGCTGTGGCGGACAAAATGAAAGGTCTTCCCGTCTCTTCTCAGCGGATTTAGTCATGGATCACGTCCTGCAGACTTGAGTGCTAGAACCTGCCTGCTCCTCCGATTACTGCGTGCTCCACCAGGGTGCAGGCCTCTTCAACAGCATTCCTGGCAGACATTCCTACCCAGGAAATTTGCAGAGCAGTGACGTGCTCCTCTATACAGTTTCACCGCACACTATGCAATCACCCAGCAGGCCCAAGACGAGGTGGCCTTCAGATGAGCCGTGCTCCAATCAGTGGACAACGCCGCCCCCGCCCCCTGAACTTGGCTTGTGAGTCACCTGACTGGAATGGACAGGAACAAGCACTCGAAGAAGAAAAAACGGTTACTCGCTTTCTCGTAACTGTTGTTCTTCAAGATGTTTTGTTCATGTCCAGCCCAATACTCACCCTCTTACCCCTTTGTCGGAGCAGCTGGCGAGAAGGAACTGAGAGGGCGCCGGGTTGGCAGGGTCCCATATTGGGTGCCATGAAGGCATGACTCCAAGGGGCACCCAGGCCGACCCGACGGACCCATCGAACGTTGCCCTGATGAATTTGACTTGCGCCTCTACTAAGGCCCGGAAGTGGCCCTTGATCAGCCAGTCGTCGAGGTAGGGGAACACTTGTACCTGGTGCTTGCGCAGGAACAAGCCACGACTGCCGGGCACTTGGTGAATACTCAAGGCGCCGCTGACAGGCCGAGCGGGAGGACTGTGAACCGGTAGCGGTTGCTGCGCACCACAAATCTGAGGTATTTTCTGTGGGACGGGGTAATCACTATATGAAAGTACATGTCCTTCAAGTCGAGGGCAGCATACCAGTCCCCTGGAGCCAATGACAGGATGATGGAGGCCAAGGAGACCACGTGGAACTTGAGTGTCTTGATGAATTTGTTGAGTTCTCGCAGGTCCAGGATGGGCCTGAGGCCGGCTTTGGCTTTCAGTATTATGAAATACCGGGAAGAAAAGCTCCTCATCATAGAAAATCATAGAATATCAGGGTTGGAAGGGACCTCAGGAGGTCATCTAGTCCAACCCCCTGCTCAAAGCAGGACCAATCCCCAATTTTTGCCCCAGATCCCTAAATGGCCCCCTCAAGGATTGAACTCACAACCCTGGGTTTAGCAGGCCAATGCTCAAACCACTGAGCTATCCCTCCCTCCCTCCTCCTGCCCCTGTAGCCCTGAGGAACTTCTTCCACTGCTCCTAGCGAGAGGAGCGAGTGCTCCTCCTGGGCAAGAAGTTGCTCATGAGAGGAGTCCCCGCAGAGGGACAGGGAAGGGGGGTGGAAGGGCAGGAGGACTGAGAATTTGAGTGAATATCCCCTTTCTCACCATGCGGAGCATCCAGCGGTCTCCCAAGTGAAACTTATAAGAAATCCACACTAACCGTAACTATTGCGCAAACTACAACCAGTATGATAACGACGTACACTAGGCTAGATAGTGGAAAGCCGGCGGCGAGAAGGAACTGAGCGGGTGGTGGGTCGGCAGGGTCCCATATTGGGTGCCATGAAGGCGCCACTCCCAGGGGCACCCAGGCCGACCCTGCGGACGCTGCTAGGGGGAACCTCTTCCAGCCAGCGTACTCACGGCACGCGCTCAGCTGATTGGAATGGACAGGAACACGCACCCGAAGAAGACAGATACTAGTGTTACTGCAGAGACGGCACATTGCTCCTCGCCATTTCGAGGCTACAAAGACGCCACATCGGTAACACAAAGATGCCACGTCGTGACTACTCAGGGGTGTAGTCCGCTGTTGAGCTGGCTAGGGAATCTGGTCAATAAGAGGGTCGCTCAGCCCTGCCCACCACGCTCGTAGCCCCAAGAGACCGGGAGGGCTGGGGGAGGCGGAGGGGTCCATGACAGGGTATCAGGCGGGGCGGGCGAGTCCCTGACGAGAGCGGGGAACGTGGCTCATGGCGAGGTCACCGGAGCACCCCGGTTCCAGCATGGGGGGGCCGGGGCAAGGGGTGCGGTTAGTACTCGGTGCAGATCGGGAGAGGCCG
Source organism: Eretmochelys imbricata (assembly GCF_965152235.1). Taxonomy (NCBI): domain Eukaryota; kingdom Metazoa; phylum Chordata; order Testudines; family Cheloniidae; genus Eretmochelys; species Eretmochelys imbricata. The sequence continues at coordinate 24,207 of NW_027554361.1, read as the reverse complement.
GTTCCAGGCTGCTGGGGGCACGGCCTAAGCTGCAGGACATGCCACGTGGAGCCACGGAAACACCCCTGCCTCCCCCACAAGGCTGATCAGAACCCCCGGGCCTGACACACCCTGGGGAGGGGGGAGACGGCACGGCATAGCGACCACCGCAGCTCCCCGGCTGGGTCTGCCCACCACAACAAACCAGCCCCCCCACAACTGGGAGACCCTACTATAACAAACCAGCCCCCCAGGAGACCCTACCGTAACAAACCAGCACCCCCTGCTGGGTCTGCCCACCATAACAAACCAGCACCCCCCCTACGGGAGACCCTACCGTAACAAACCAACCTTCTCTGGGACACCCTACTATAACAAACCAGTACCTCCTGCTGGGTTTGCCCAGCATAACAAACCAGCATGTGCAACAGAGTGGATAACCTTGATTGTTAAATAAAAAATAAAATAAAATCAGAGGGTACTTTAAAATTTAAATCAGATTTTTTCAAACATTTAAATTAAATGCAGGTTTATTTTTTAACAATAAACCTATTTAAAATTAAACTGGAAACTGAGAACCAACGTCACAGCCTAAATTTATGAACTGTTAAAACATTTTAACCCAAATACAGAAACGAAGATTCAGCCCATCCATATCTGCTGCCAAATTTCCCAGCAAGTCGTAGCACTGAACATGTGCAAGTCCCCAGCTGAGCCCCAAGAACCAGAGTTTGCCGATGGGCTAAGCCGACTTGGGGAAGGGCAGAGAGAAAATTTTAGCTGTGTCCGTTTATTCAACTAGTTCAATTCACTGGCCAGGCCACCCAAAGTTCAGCGACCGACTGGGAGACAGTTTCCAGTCTTGGAGAGGACGAGATCTACTAGTTCTTCAATCCTGAAGGCCATGGTAACCAGAAACAGCTACTACATTTCGCTAGCCACAGATGCTTCCTTTGTTGAATAGATCAGCTAGTTTTCACTGCAAAACGCTGCCCAATAAACTTTTTATTTTTTAACATTTCTAGCTCGTTTGCTTTCATTCAAACGCTGGTTTTGCGCAATTGTCACTGAGTTGAACATTTCTACCCAAACAGGGCCTGACGCAAATCATACGTAAAAACTGAGTCGTAGTCTAGCAAACGAGACAGGCGCCATTCGCCCTTCTCTGAAATAATCACAACCGTAGAATGGCAGACCAGACTCTGACTCTGGGCAAGCTTTAAGCCGCACGAATGGTCAACAAACGCCTGTCGCTGGGGTGTACTGTCCTAACCGGCAGAAGAAGTCCCAAATGTCGTGAAAAGGCTCAATATTGCTGCCGATCGCCACGGCCGAATGGTCACCAGCTGACGGGAATCAAGCCCTCGGCAGGGAAATCACTAAAAGGTACAAGTGCAAAACCTGATTCACAGCACTGATTGAAATCAGCATTTCCAGCTGCTCCCTCGGACTGAGAGCAACACAGACTCGGCAAGGAGCGACCCTACCATAACAAGCTGACGTACATAATCCAGCTGCACACAGGACCCCCGTCAGGATAACGAGTGAGCATGTGTGGCCAAGTAACCTCAAGGAGACGTGCGGTAATACAGCAGCCTAGCACCCACGTGCAACACAACAACCCGTGAGCACAGCTCCGTGCTTGAGAGACCCTACAATAACAAACCAACATGCTTAGCTTGTGCTTCCTCCCCCAGCCCAGCAACCCTGAGATAACAAACCGATGAGGCCAGCCTCAGCTCCCTCCAATGAACCCGTCAGCACAGGCAGACTGGCACTCACAAGCGACCCTACAATAACAAGACGGAGCTGCCCCTCCCCTGCCGGCCCCAACACACCTGCTGGTGACTTCCCACCCCGCGAAGGTTGGGCAGGGCTCATGTTGGGGGGCAGGGGGTTCTGATCAGCCATTGGCATTGGAACAAGCCCGCCGGGTTAGAAAACAGACCAAGAAAATGCCCGGAAAAAGAAACCACCACAGAAGCAGGTTATTTACCATTTTCCCGACGGATGACTGGGGGCGCCGGTGAGAGGGGGATGGGGGGAGCAGGGAAGGGGGGGGAAGAGGAAGAGAAGGGGAGGAGAGAGGAGGTGAGCGCAACACATCACAGCACAAAGGAAAAGGAGATGATTAAAACCAGATTAACGCCATTAATGCGGAGTCAGAGCCGCCCTGGGCGGGGCAAGGGGGCGTTATTACAATCCGGATTAATAGCAGCGCCTCACTCTGGGGGGGTGGGGGAGCCCGCAACCACACGGCAGCTGTGAACACAAACCGAGGGCGGGGAGGGGCCGCGGCGGAAGGAGGGGGAGGGGGCCCTGGTGTCCCATCAGCTCTGAGCTGCAGGGTTCCTCCAATGGAGACAGGAGGCCGGGCTAGATGGGCCCGGTCCCGTGAGACCGGTTGATGCAGCTCTTCCCAGCAGCCGCTGCAGGATCAGCTCCCCACCCAGGAATTCCCGTGGGGGCAGGGCGGCCCTGACTCATCTCACTGTCCCGCCCATAACCTGCCCTAGACATCCCCCCTTCGCTGGGCAGTGCCCCCGGAGCCTGCCCTCCCAGCCCCCACTGCCCACCCTGAGAGGGGATCGAACCCTGGACCTGCGGATCCAAACTCCCCGGCTCAGAGTCAGGCCTGTTAGCTCAGAGGCTCCAGCGGCCACAGTCCCAGCACTGGCTGCTAGGTGCTTCATTAGCGTGAGTGACCCTGCCCCAGGGGCTGCTGGGATTGGGGCCTGAGATCCCCCAAGGCCATCACTCACTTGCTGTGGCAGCATCCCGGCACCCTGGTCAAGAGGGCGGGGGGCAGAGATCTGCTGGACTGGGGCTGAGATGTGGGGGGGCCTGGCCCGGGGAGCGATGGGGGCAGAGATCTGCAGGGCTTGGGACTGAGATGTCGGGCGGGGCGGTCTGGGCTGGGGCTGAGATATGGGGCAGCGATCTGCAGGGTCTGGGGGCAGCAGCCAGGGTGACAGGGGTGGGGGCCGCGTGGACTCACTTGTTCCTTCCTCGGTCACCATGCCTAGTCCCTCGGCCTTGTTCTGCCGCTCGAAGGCATTGAGGTCCAGGACGCTGCAGGGAGAAATGGGGGTCAGGAGAGGCCGGGGGGGAGGGGAGTGGGGTGACCCTGCCATCAATATCAACCCTCCACCCCCCCAGTGCACCTTGGGGGAAGGGCCCACAGCCTAACACAGCCAAGCCCCCTCCCCCCGGGGGTATGGAGTGGGGGGCCGATGGGTGCTCGCCCCGGCATGCTGGGGGGTGGGAAGCAGGGCCGTGCAATGCCACTCTGGGCAAAGGGGATCGATTTCCCTGGGGGTCCCTCCACGGCTGGCTCCCCATAGTAACAGGGCAGGGAGGGGGAACAGCTGGCAGCAAAAGGGGGTAAAAGGAGAGACGGAGATGGGCCAGACGCAGGAAGGAAAAGGAGGTCGGCAGGGACCAGCTCGGCCTGCGAGGAGGGAGGGACGCAGGCCGGGACAGAGGGGCAGAAGGGGACACACGACGGACGGTCCCGCTCACCTGCAGGTCTGCATCAGGGCCTGCACGCTATGGAAGAAACCCACCTCCCGCTTCTCCTTCAGGTAGTCCAGCATTTTCTGTGGGACAAAGGCAGCGGCCGTGAGAGGTGACTCAGCAACTACTCCCTCGTTACTCTGCATACCCATTAGTTACCCAGCTGTTACTCAGCCTGTCCTCCCTTGTTACTCAGCCCATTACTCAGCCCGTCCTCCTTTGTTACTCTTCATGCCTGTTAGCTACTCAGCTGTACCCTGCACATCCTCCCTCATTACTCAGAGTGTACCCATTAGTTACTCAGCATGTACTCCATAGTTATTCAGCCATTACACAGCACTTTCTCCATCATTACTCAGTGCACATTTACTCATTACTCAGCTGTTACTCACTGCATACTCCCCTTGTTACTGAGGGGATAAGCCCTCTTTACCCCACACTTCTTCACCTGTTACTCAGTAGTTACGAACGTGTTACTTGGACGTGACTGGCCGGTTACTCAACACGTGGCCGTGCTGCTCGACCTTCACTCAGCCGTTACTCCCGGGCTCAGCGGGAGCTTTGCCGGTGTAAGGTCTGAGTAAAGTGCTGGGGGCCTGGCCCTGGAGCGACGCCAGCATGGCCATACCTGCTGCACTTCCATGTTGCCTCCGTTTAGGATGGAGATGCCCAGCTTGAGTGTGGAGGACACCATGGCACCTGGCTCCCCTGCCGACAACCAAGGCAATGCTGGTTACCAGCCTGGCATGTGGCTCACCCCACAACCTGCCAGCCTCCCGTCAAGCCGCCCCGCTGTCCCTCCCCAGGCGAGGGTCCAATCTCACCTTTGCAGGCGCTGATCATCTGCAGCACCATCTCAGCTGCCCCGCGGTTGTGCAGCCGCGACTGCTGGTAGAGCAGCTTCTGCTTCTCCATCTCCTTCTCCTGTGGGGTGGAGACACAAGGGTCAGCACAGGCAGGGGCTGGGGCAGGACTGGAGGTAGGGAGCGGATCACCTACCTCAAAGGACCCTTCGGCCTCCTCCTCGTCTTTCTCACCACCTTCCTCTTCACCTTCTTCAATGTGACAGCTCTGGGGGTGAAAGGGGATCCAGAGTGAGGGGTGCTTGGGAGCCAAATACCAATACCTGCTGCCCCCCCTCCAATCCAGATACTACACCGGTACTCTGGAGATACTACGTCGTCACTCTAGAGATACCACACTGCCAGTACACTGTTACTTTAGAGATGCAACACCATTATTCGGGAGATACTGCATTATTACTCTGAAGATACTATATCATTACTCTGGAGATACCAAACGGTCAGTCCTTTGTTACTCCACATATACTAAACCTCTACCCCAGAGACACTACAAAGTTAGTACACCATTACTCCAGAGATATTATAATGGTACTCCAGAGATACTGTGCCATTAGCACATTGTTACTCCAGAGACATTATGCTGTTACTCTGTTGTTACTCCAGGGATATGACACCGTTACTCCAGAAACACTATAACTGCTAGTACTTTGTTACTCCAGTGACACTACATTAGTACAATGTACTCCAGACTCATGCTATTACTCCAGAGAAACGAAGTTGTTACTCCATCATTGCTACAGAGATACTACAACATTACAAAGTGACACTACCTAGTTACCCCAAAGCTACTACATCGCTGCTCCAAAGATACCACACAGTCATTCCAAAAATATTATACAGCTGCTATGCCATTGCTATTCCAAAGATATTTTGCCATTACTCTTAAGTTACTACACTGCTACTACAGCCCACAGGGCTGTGACTGGGGGTTTTCCTCCAGCCACTCCAGAGTAGCAGGAGCAGAAGTTTGTGAAGGTGTGGGGGAAGGGTAAACTGCCCCTTACTGCAAATCTGGTTTGAGGGGAGAGTCTGGGGAGGGAAGGATTCAGATCCTCTGCTGCTTGAACACCCAGAGAGCAGGGTTCAAATCCGGCTCCACTCATGAGTCTGACGGGCTCTCCTGAGACTGCTCAAACCAACCTCGGTAAATGACAGGGAGGGGAAATGGGGCGACACACTGGACAGGGAAGGGGGCAGTGGGTGAGACGTACACTGGGAGGGGCCGGCGGTGCTGCGGGGGTGAGATGTGCTGCAAGAAGCTGATGTGGACTTGGGGTCACTCACCTTCGCCATGATGTCGGCGTAGGCCATGTACAGATAGTCCTCGTCCAGTTTGCTGAAAGGCAGCGCATAGGTCAAAGTCAGAACCAGGACCACACGCTCCAGAGAGGCCAGCTGAAGAGTTCTACAACAGAGCCTGGACCCCACCCCACTCCTGAAGCCAGGGATAGAACCCAGGAGTCCTGGCTCCCAGCCCCCCTGCTCTAACCACCAGGCTCCACTCCCCTCCCAGATCTGGGAATACAACCCAGGAGTCCTGGCTCCCAACGCTGCCCCTGCCCCCGGCACCCACCTCTTCTCCGTCAGCGCTGTACGGCTGAAGTGCAGGATGAGCTGGTGCAGGGGGTCAGGCTTCTTCTCCACCTGCTCTTCCTCCTCCTCCTCCTCCTCGCCCGGTTTCTATTCCCCCCAGCAGGACAGGGGAGAGTCAGCAGCTGTGAACCCGCCCAGCCCGGCGGTGCTGGGAGCCCCATGAGTCCCCGCCAGAGAGAGCCTGGTGTGCCCGGCTTTCCCCACACCCAGCCCACGGGCCCAGGAGCCTGCCCCTGCTCCGCTTCCACCCTTTCCTCCATCACTTCCTCCCCCCCAGCCCCCCACCGCTGACGTCCTGCTGCCCCCAAGCCCCTGGGGCAAGGGTGAGAGAGCAGGGAGCGGGAGATAACGGAACCCAGTGCCCGGGTGTGGATGGGACCGGGGCAGGGACGGGACCCAGGCGTCCTGGCAACCGGGCAGGGACGGGACCCAGGCGTCCTGGCAACCGGGCAGGGACGGGACCCAGGCTTCCCGGCTGCGGGATGTGGAAAGCTCAGACCTCCCCCGAGCCCCCGCCCCCTCCAGCACCCGCCGGCTCACGGCCAGATCGTCGATCATCTTGTCCTCAAAGGCGTGCTCCTCCGTGACGATCCAGGCCAGCTTGTAACTCTCCAGGAACATGTTACAGGCCCGATGCCTGGGGGAAGGGGCAGATCAGAGGCCTGGCAGGGGGTTGGGGGGCAGGGATTGACCCAGACCCCCACCCCAGCTGCACCCACTGAGCAGCCAGCATCCCACCTGGAGCCCAGAGCCGGGGGTGGGGGGTGACAAGGGTGGGGGGCTGAAATTGCACCCCTGTGCCGGGGAGGGCAGAGATCCTGCGGGGTAGTGGGGAAGCGTGGACCCTGCAGGGTGCTGGGGAGCACTGTGGATCTGGTGGGTGGGTTGGTTGTACAGGGAGCTGGATCCCATAGAATGGGAGGGCATGGGCCACATGGCAGGGGGTGTGGTTCCCCCTCTCCCAGCAGGGGAAAGTTGGGGGGCGTGGATCCCCTGGCCGGGGAGGTTGGGGGGCGTGGATCCCCTGGCCGGGGAGGTTGGGGGGCGTGGATCCCCTGGCCGGGGAGGTTAGGGGGCGCGGGCCCCGACCGGGACAGATGAGGCGCTGACCTGGGCATGTTGTAAAGCGGCGTCATGCGGAAGCAGGCGACCACGGCACGACGGCGCTGCTTGGACAGCAGTTTGTGCCACACGGCCTTCTTCGACTTGTAGGGGTGCTCGGTCTGTGGGGCGACGGGGGGGGGGTTAGAGCCCCAGACCCCACAGCACAGCCCCTCCCCCGTGCTGCGCCCCCCACCCTGCCGCCCCTCACCTGCTCCAGGTGGAAGAGCACAGCCGACACCTCCTGCACCCGCCGCACGATCTTCTCGGGCCGGTTGGCGTCCTCGGCCTTGCCCGACATCTCGCGGTACAGGGCCATCTGCCAGCGCATGGACGCAGGGTTCTCGCACTGCCGGGGGGGGGGGGGGGGGAGGGGGCTGTCAGACACGGCACCTCACGGGGGACAACGACAGGGATGTGCATTGGTCTATGGGGCAAGGGGGCGCAGGCCGGAGCCTGGGTGCCCTGGGCTAGGGGCATGGTGCTGGGGGAGTAACATGGGAGAGGGCCCATGGCGCCTGGGGGGCTGAGAAAGGGGGACAGGCCCATGGCACCCAAGGGTAAGGAGAGGCTGGTCTGTGGCACCCGGACGGGGGAAGAAGGTGGGGCCAGCCTATGGCACCAGGGGAAGTGAGGGGGCTGACACATAGCCCCAGAGAGGAAATGACGGGGCTGGTCCATGCCACCCAGGGGGCTGAGAGAGGGGCTGGCTCTTGGCACCCAGGGGGAAAAGGGGGGCTGGCCTGTGGCACTCGTGGGGTGGGAATGGGGGCTGGCCCGTGCTGCCTGGCGGGGGGAATGGGGCCAACTCATGGTGCCCTGGGGGGGAAATGGGGGCTGGCCCGTGGTGTCCGGGGGAGAAATGGGGGCTGGCCCGTGGTAGAAGAGGGGATGCTGGCCTTTGGGGAGGACACTCACCTTGCTCTGCAGGTGCAGGTTGTTGTTAAGAACATCCCGCACCTCCTCGTCGGTGTCTTTCTGTGGGGTGGGGGGGCACAGAGTTTGTCACTCGGGGGGGGCACACGGAGACCCAGCTGCCCCCCCAGCACAAGCCGCTCCCCCCCCCACAGCTGCTTATCACCGCCTCTCCTCTCCAGACTCACTGCACCCCCAAGGGCAACAGCCCCATCCAGTTCCACCGCTGGCTCCTCCCCCTGTTTACCCTGGCTCCTCCTCCACTCCCCCAGCTCCTCCCCCTGCTCCCCCCGGCTCCTCCCCTGGCTCACCAGGGCATAGCGGCCCTTGGCCAGGGTGATGAGCTCCTGGTCCGTGGGCGAGCACATGTTGAGGCCGATGGGCAGCATCTTCTTCAGCGTGGCCACGATGAGCGAGGTCTGCACGGAGTAGCGATCTCCCCGCCGCTTCTTCTTGGTCCGCTCCTGCTCTGAGCTGCCCGCCTGGGGGGTACAGGGGGGTGTCAGGGCGGGGCCCCGGCAGTGACCCTCCCCACCCCACAGTCCTCTGCCTCCAACCAACATGCCAAGGCAGAAGCGTCCGGCCACAGCAGCGCCCCTCCCACCCTGAGAGGGGTACCGGGCTAGCCCCACCCCCACCAAGATGGAGGGGTGGGGCTTCCCAAGGGGGGCGGGGCTTCCCACCTCCAGGGGGGGAGGGGAGGAGCAGGGCCACTTTGAAAAAGGTGAAAGGGCAAAGATGGCTGGGTAACCCCTGGGGGATTTGAGGAGGGGCATCCTCAAGGACTAGGATAGCTCAACTGGGGGGGCTGCCCCCCCAGGGGACACGATCGCTCAGTCACGGATGCTGACAATTCAGAAATCTCCAGTTCTGAACCCGCCGCCCAGCCCAGCCCCTCTGTGTGAGCGCAGCCCCTGGCCGGCCTGGGCCGCCTCACCCCCTACCCCGGTACAGCGGGGGGGCCTCAGGGCTCCCCGAATCCACCTGGGAACGGCCAGTGAGCTCAGGCCGCAGGAGCCCAGGGTCACCTCAGCGGGAGGGCTGTGGACCCAGCAAGCCGCCAGGAAGCACAGGGTCCGAGGGAGCTGACCGGGTGGAGGATGGTGGGGAAGAGGCTCCCCCCACGTGTCATGGGCTGCATGGGGGTTCCCCAGGCAGGGGACGGAGACATCACCCCAGGGACACCACAGCTCTTCCCGGGGCAGCCCCTGCCAAGCTGGGGGCACGAACCGGGAGGGGACGGCGCAGACAGCTCTCCCACCCCCCAACAACCGCACCCCACCCCACGGCACACACAGCCCGGCAGGCAGGCAAGGCAGCATAATCTGCCTGCGACATCCCTGTGCACCGCCTCCTCCCCTGCTCCGGCTGGGATGTCACGAGGGGTGATTATGAGCTCCGTGATCCAGGGGTGGGGGGTCAAGAACAGGGACGGGACCTCACTCCTCCCCGTCCCCCACTCCCCAGCTTTGCACAGCGAGAGCCCAGAGGAACCAAACCGGTTCAGATCAGGAGCCGGAGAGAGCTGGCCTGGCGCATGCAGCTTCGGGGCTGAGAGACAGCTGGGGGCAAGGAGCAAACGCTGGGGAAGGGGGGGGCACAAATCCCCTGCGCTGGGCCCCAGGTCGCCGGTGAAAAGCCCCGGCAGAGGGAAGGTGGCTCGGGGCCGGTGGGCTGGGTGTGCTGACAGCCGACGGGCCATGGGCTGGGTGCAGAGTGGGCACCGTGCGACGGAGCAGGGTGGACTGACCAGGGAACGGCGTCTACATCTGCTGGGACTGTCTGCACGGGGGATGGGAGAGCCGGGGGTGACTCCACGGGAAGCCTGTCACCTGAGCTGGGAGGGGGTTGCACCCAGGTGACACCTTTGCCCAAGAACCTGGACAAAGGCTGGAGCAGGAGCCGGTGGGGGAGGAGGAGTGAGACCGGGAGAGAGGGGTTTTTGGGTTTCAGTTTGGGGCTGGGTGGTCGAATGCAGGGAACCCCAAGCCTGGCATCTAAGCTCCCTGCCCCGTAGAAGGACTTGACTGAGGGTTCCTGGTTGTACCCACAAGTTCTGTTTTAGACCGCGTTCCTGTCATCTAATAAACCTTCCATTTTACTGGCTGGCTGAGAGTCACGGTGAATCCCAGGAAGAAGGGTGCAGGGCCCAGACTCCCCCACACTCTGTGACAACTGGTGGCAGAGGTGGGATTTACTGCACCCCGTGGGCGGCGCTTCCTGCAGTAAGTGACGGGGGAGCAGTAAGATGAAAGGGGATTGACGAGGACCAGGCGTGCTGAAGGCTCAGAGAGGAGCGGTTTCAGGGGGGCGGTTATCCCTGGGAGTGTGTGACCAGAGAAGGACTTTTGCAGTAAGAGGGTCCCCTGGGGGATTGCAGCGAGCGGTCCCAGGGGCGGAGGAGTCTGCAGCTCGACCCTGGGAAAGAGGTTGTGACCTTGAGAAGGGCTGGCACCCTACGGGTCCTCCCTGGAAACCGTGGGGAGCAGCGAGCACACAGGCCTGCAAGTGGCCACCAAGGAGATGTACACCAAGCACCTTAAGAGCGACCTGGTGGAGCTGTGCAAGCAGAGGGGGCTGCACATTGCGAGGCTCACCAAAGAACAGCTGATTGCCCAGCTGGAGGAGGGAGATCGCTCCAAGGAACTGATCCCTGTCTCGGAGGGAAGCAGCCTGGCAGATGCAGTGCAGGCACTGGTGTCTGTCCCAGCGGGAAGTGAACAGACAGCTGCTGAGGGCTTCCCAAGATCCCTCCTACCTATGCCTAGGGGAAGGGCTGGGAGGAGCCCTGTGAATACTGAGGGCACTGTGACCCCTGCGGCCAGCAGGGGATCCTCCCAGCAGAGCTCCTCATTCGTGGATCTGAGGTGGCTGCAATGGGAGAAGGAGCTCAAACTGAGAGAGTTGGAGCTCAGGCAGCGGGAACTGCAGGAGGAGCGGGAAGAGCAGCGTCAGGAGCAGGAAAAGCAGTGTCGGCATGAGCTGGAGGAGAAGGAGAAACAGAGGCAGCATGAAAAGAAGCAGAGACAGCATGAGCTGGAGTTGGCCAGGCTGAGGAGCAGCGAACCCCCGGCTGCGGTGAGTGAGGGGGGACCCAGGACGGCACGGAGCTTTGATAAGTGCCTCCTGGCCCAGCGTAAAGTGGGGGAGGACATGGATGACTTCCTGGATGCCTTTGAGACGGCCTGCGAGCTGCACCAGGTTGATCCTGTGGACAGGCTCCAGTTTCTCACCCCCCTACTGGATCCCAAGGCCGTGGCATTGTACCGCCGACTAGAAGGGGCGGGGAAAAGGGGCTACAAACTATTCAAAAAGGCCCTGCTATGCGAGTTTGGGCTGACTCCCGAAATGTACCGGGAAAGGTTCCAGAGTCAGCGTAAAACCCCTGAGGCCTCATATCTGCAACTAGCCGTCCCCGTGGAGGGATATGTCACCAAGTGGGCAGAGGAGGCCCAGACGAAGGAAGACCTGGTTAAACTGATCGTACTAGAGAAACTATATGAGCGGTGCCCATCCAACCTGAGGCTATGGTTGGTGGACAAAAAGCCAGAGAACCTGCAACATGTAGGGCGGCTGGCCGATGAGTTTGTGAAGAGCCAGACAGGGGGTGGCAGGGAGGAGTCCCAAAGGAACAGGTCCACCACGATGCAGAGAGAGAGTCACCACGGGACCTCCCAGCGGGGAAATATGGAAAACCCCTTCCCAAGGGAACATTCAGCCTCAGGGCCAACTGACTGGCTCGAAGAGACCAACGGGACATGGGCTGCTATTACTGTGGCCAGAGTGGCCACATACGGACCCAATGCCCCAGGCTCAGGGACAGACTGAGCAGACCGAACCCACCCAGGGTTAACTGGGTAGGGACCCAGCTGGAGGAGGGGCAGGCTTCCCAGACAAGGGGGGCTGACAGCTTATCAACTGCTCAGGAGGAGGGAGGGCCCCAGGCCAGCTCCTCTGGGGAGCTGGATGCCCCGGACTCAAGGTTCTCCGTTTACAGGGTGGGCACGGGGCTGTCCCTGCGGAGAGAGTGCCTTGTTCCCCTGGAGGTGGATGGGAGGAAGGTCAATGGATACTGGGATACGGGCGCGGAGATGACGCTGGCCCGGCCTGAGGTGGTGGAGCCAGATCGGGTGATGCCCAACACCTACCTGACCCTGACGGGGTGGGTGGGATCCCGTTCAAGGTGCCCTTAGGGAGGGTACACTTGAAATGGGGGGCCAAGGAGGGCCCCAAGGATGTGGGGGTGCACCACCATTTGCCCACTGAGGTGTTAATGGGAGGGGACCTGGGGGACTGGCCAAGCAAACCCCAGGGTACCCTGGTCGTGACCCGTAGCCAGAGCCGGCGAGGGGCACTGCTCCCTGACCTCGGGGAGGGTACCACACCGGAGGCGCAGGACCCTACCCTGGTGGGGAGGGAGCGCCGAGGGGCACGGCTCAGAGAGGCTGTGGCCTCAGACCCAGCCAGTGAGAGGGAACCAGGCCCCATCCCTTCCCCAGCCGCTGAGTTTCAGGCCGAGTTGAGGAAAGATCCCTCCTTGTGGAAGCTCAGGGCCCTGGCCGACCTCGGTGTGGTATGGACCATGAGGAGAGGCTGCCAGGAGAGGTTCCTGTGGGAGAAGGGGTTCCTGTACCGAGAATGGGCTCCCCCAGGGGAAATGGAGTCCTGTGGGATCAGGAGGCAGCTGGTGGTCCCCCAGAAGTATCGCCACAAGCTCCTGTACCTGGCCCATGACATCCCCCTCGCAGGGCACCAGGGAATCTGGCGCACCTGGCAGAGGTTGCTACAGAACTTTTACTGGCCTGAGGTCTTTACCACGGTCTGGCAGTATTTCCGATCCTCTGACCCCTGTCAGAGGGTGAGGAAGGCCTGGGACAAGGGGAAAGCGGCTTTGAGACCCTTGCCCATCATAGAGGAACCTTTCCAGAAGGTGGCCATGGACATAGTGGGACCTCTCAGCAAGAAGACCCGGTCGGGGAAGAAATACATTCTGGTGGTGGTAGATTTCGCCACCCGCTACCCCGAGGCAGTGCCCTTAGCTTCCATTGAAGCAGACACCACGGCAGATACGCTCCTGACCATTTTCAGCCGAGTGGGGTCCCCCAAGGAAGTCTTGACAGACCAACTTCATGTTGGCCCTCCTCCAGTGCCTGTGGGAGAGGTGTGGGGTCCGGCACAACTGGGCCTCAGCTTATCACCCCCAGTCCAATGGGCTGGTGGAGAGGTTTAATGGGACGCTAAAGATGATGCTGAAAACCTTTATGAACCAGCACCCGCAGGACTGGGACAAGTACTTACCTCACCTGCTGTTCGCGTACAGGGAGGTGCCCCAGGAGTCTACTGGATTTTCGCCTTTCGAACTGTTATATGGAAGGAGGGTGAGGGGCCCCCTGGACCTGATGAGAGACGAGTGGGAGGGGAAGGCCACTCCCGATGGAGAGTCAATGGTGGAGTATGTCCTGATCTTCCAAGAGAGAAGATGGCTGAACTCATGGGCCTAGCCAGGGAGAATCTGGCCAGAGCCCAGAAGAAGCAGACGGTCTGGTATGACCGCAAGGCGCAGGCCCGCGCCTATGCCACCAGGGATCTGGTGATGGTTCTCATCCCCGTGAGGAAAAACAAACTACAGGCCACTTGGGAAGGTCTCTTCAAGGTTGTCAAGCAGCTAAACGAGGTAAACTATGTGATGGAGCCTATCTAACCTGGCACACCACCGCCGGGTGTACCATGTGAATATGATGAAGCCATATTATGACAGGGGGAATGTGGTGTTGGCCGTGTGCGGACATTGGGAGGAGCAGAGAGATGACCCTTTAGTAGAGCTATTCTCTGGGACCAGAGCTGGTTCCCCCCTGGAAACAATTCCCTTCTTTGATCGGCTAACCCCTGCCCATCAAGCTGAGGTCAGGGGGGTGCTGCATCTGTACCAACAGCTGTTTTCCAACCAGCCTGGACGCACTAATCTGACTGTCCACTGGGTGCAGACAGGGTCGCACCCGCCGACAAGATGCTCCCCCTTCCGAGTCACAGGGAAAACTGCACAGGACCTGGAAAGAGAGATCCAGGACATGCTGGCTTTGGGGGTGATCCAGCCATCTACCAGCCCTTGGGCCTCGCCGGTGGTGCTGGTCCCCAAAAAGGACGGGTCGGTCCAGTTCTGTGTGGACTATCGGAAGCTCAAGGCCATCACTGTATCTGATGCCTACCCCATGCCCAGGCCTGACGAGCTCCTAGACAAGCTGGGAGGAGCTCGGTACCTTACCACCATGGACCTTACAAAGGGCTACTGGCAAGTGCCGCTGGATGCAGATGCCAGGCTGAAATGGGCCTTTATCACCCCTCTGGGGCTCTATGAGTTCCTGACCCTGCCTTTCGGCCTCGAGGAAGCGCCGGCCACCTTCCAGTTCAGGTGACAGGCTCAGGTCTCCTCACTCCAGTGGAGTCACCCCTGCCTCTCCCATCCCCCATGCAGACAGTCCCAGCAGAACTAGACGCCATTCCCTGGTCAGTCCTCCCCACTCCCTGCTCCGTCACACACCGTCGCTCGCCCAGCCCCCGGCTGCCGGCTCCTGGGACGTGCGACACAGGGTGCCGTGGGCATGGGGAGCGGGCTGGGGAGGACCCCGCCGCTTTGGGGAGGGGGGGAGACTGGGGGCTGGCAGATCAGACACAGACACAAGGCGCCATGCGGTCTCTGTGCAGCCGAAGAGAAGTGAGACGCTACCTGGCCTTCTCCAGACTAAAGGAACCCGGCCAGGAGAGAAGGGGAGACAAGACAGAAGAGACATGTTAGACGGGCCGCGAGCCCCCACGGCGGCTGCAATGCACGCCCGGGATGAGAGCAGGGCCACCCGGGGCATGGGGGTGCCCCCAGCACAGATCCGTGGGGGGCTCATCGGACGGCGCCCTGGAGGTTACAAGGGGGGGCTATGGCAGAATAGCGCCCCTGGTGGTTAGATCGGGGGATGGCAGGACAGCACCCTGTGGACTGGATTGGGGGAGGGGGCGCATGGGACCACCCCCCAGCACCCATAGCCTGGATCAGGGTGGCTCAGAGTCCCCGGGCAGCCCCCCGCCAGCCCCACACACAGGGCGGGTGGCTCGATCAATCCGCGCCCCTCGGCCCCCATTCTCCGACGGTGCCGTGAGCTCTGGGCTCCCCGGGGAACCCGCCTGCAGATGACCCTACAGCGGGGCCGCCCCCTCTGCCCACGCAGCCGGACCCGAGGGCCCTCGGGACGAGATTTAGCACCAAACATCGGTGCCTGGAGTCACACAGGCGTTTAGCATCTGGAGCAGGGGCCATGGGGGAGCCGGGTCGGGCAGCATCCAGGTGGCCCTTCCGGCGTGAATCCCCCGCGATTGCCCTGCCCCACAGGCCCCGGGGCAGGGCTCCCCTGTGCCCCACATCGCCTCACCTTGGACATTTTACTTTTGCTGTCGGCCGTCAGGAAGGACATGTTGTTAATCTCGTTCTGCACCACGAAGTTCTGCTCCTCCCGCTTGAAATTCTGGGAGAGGGGGACAGGGTAAGCCGAGACCCCAGTTAGAGCTGATCCCCCACAGCCCAGCACCCCCTGCCAGGCCCCTGCCCCGCTCCCCGCAGCACAGCGCCCCCCGCTGAACCCCCGATCTGCTCCCCAAAGCCCAGCGTCCCTGTCGAACCCCTGCCCTGCTCCCTGCAGCCCAGCGCCCCCTATTGCCACGCTGGGGCACTGGGGTCAGCACCGCTTATTGAGCCCCGACCTCCGGCAGCACAGCGCCCCCTAGCGCTCCTCAGGGATCCCCCATCCATGCAGGACCCAGCCCCAATTCTGCTTAGCTGGGGTCCCTTCCCACCCCTGCCCCCGGCACCTCCCGCCTGTCCCCGCGGCTGGCTCCTGGCACCTCCCCACTTGTCCCTGCCCCAGCCCCGGACACCTCCCACCCACCCCCGCTTACATGCGACTTGGACCAGTAGATGAAGACCTCGCCCACCATGCGGAAGAGCTCCTCGGCGTCCGAGTTGGGCTCCATCAGCCACTTGGCCCTGGGGACACACAGGGCGCCATCAGCAGATGCCCGACCTCCGCCTGGCGCTGACAGGGCCCCCTTTGCCGGGGAGGGTGTTTCCGAGCTGTGGCTGGATTTGAACCAGGGAGCGGCTGGAGTTCTGAGGGGGCGTGGCTCTCCCAGGCTGGGCCCCGCCTCCTCACCTGGCACATGCAGCAGGCCATGCCCCCCCTCCCACGGCATGCCCCAGCCAGACCTCGCCCCTCCCTGTGGCATACAGAGCAGGCCCCACCCCTGCCGTGGCTCTCCCGGCTGGGCCCCGCCCCTTGCCGTGGCTCTCCCGGCTGGGCCCCGCCCCTTGCCGTGGCTCTCCCGGCTGGGCCCCGCCCCTTGCCGTGGCTCTCCCGGCTGGGCCCCGCCCCTTGCCGTGGCTCTCCCGGCTGGGCCCCGCCCACCTGTTGTTGTCCACGTAGCGGATGAGCAGCGGGTAGAGGGCGTACAGGTCCCGGCAGAGCACGGAGAACTCGTCACGGATCAGCAGCTCCGCGTCCTCCGACTCGGTCTTGGCCTCCAGCCGCAGCTGCTCCTCCTCGGCCACCACCTTCCCCGAGCGCTTCTTCAGCTTCTCCATGGTGGGGATGAAATGTGAGCGCAGGAGCTCAGGCCGCGCCTTGCTCACGATGGGCTGGGCGAAGACTGGGTGGGAAGCGGGTTGGGGGTCAGGGGTGAGCCAGCCAGATGGTGTCTTCCCCCCCCCCACCGCCCCCGGGCTGGATCAGAGCCATGCCCCCGAGAGGGGAAAGGTCCTGCGCCCCATTCCCTGCCCCCCTGAGCCAGCCACCCCCAGCCCTGGGGCCGGATTGGAGCTGGTGACCCCTAGAGAAGAAAGGCCTCATGTCCCGTTCACTGCCTCGCCCCACGCCCCCGCTAGCCAGTCAGCCCCCCACATGGGAGCCAGCACCCCCTGAAGGGGAAAGGCCTTGCACCTCATTTCCTGCCCCCTTGAGCCAGCCAGCTCCCCCTGGGTCAGAGCTGGTGCCCCCCAAGGGGAAAGACCCTGTGTCCCATTCCTCACCCCCTTGATCCAGCCAGTCCCTGCCCTGGGATTGGGTCAGGGCTGGTGCCCCCCAGAGGGAAAAGGCCCCGTCTCCCATTCGTCGCCCCCCTGAGCCAGCCAGTCCCCTGGGTCTGAGCTGGTGCCGCCCCCAGGGGAAAGGCCCCACCCCAGCCCCTGCCCCTGGTACCTGCCAGCCTCTTCATCCAGGAGGCCTCGTCGATGCCCAGGTTGTTGACGATGATGCGGAGAATGTTGCCAAGCAGGGTGTTGAGGTGCTCGGAGGTCACCTGGGTGCACCAGGGCCCCTGGGGGAGGGTCTCGGGGCCCCGCTCCCACCAGCGGGGCAGGTAGTTGCAGAGCATGGGCAGCGTGACCTCGATGACGTGCGGCATCTCGGTGTAGCGGGCGCCCGACTCCGCCAGCCCGCTGATCTCCTTCATGAGCCGCTCCAGCTCCGGGACGTCGGGGCACATCTCCTCCACGCAGCTGGGCAGCCCCAGGACTGCGGGGGGCAGGCGTGAGCACTGGGGGGACCGGTCAGCGCCAGGGACGCCCCGTGGGGAGGGAGGGTTACCCGGGGATCCCCCGGGGTGGGCAGAGTTACAGGGGAAACCCCATGGTGGGGGGTCCCTTGGGAATCCCCCAGCTCCAGGGACATCAGCGCAGTGGAGGTAAGGAGGGGGGTCACACGGAATCCCCCCGCTCCAGGGAATCCCCATTGTGTAGGGGGGTTCCCTGGGAACTCCTGAGTACCAGGGACATCCCCACAGTGGAGTGGGGGGGGGGCTCACATGGGTGTCCCCCAGCTCCAGGGACATCCCAAAGTGGGATGGAGCCGTAGAGTGCGGGGCCCTTTGGGCTCTGGGGCCCTTTCCCAGGACAAGCCCCAAACCGCAGACAATGGGGGAGCCGACGGGCGGGGGGGGGGCCGACGGGGGGCACTCACTGGCGCGCTCCCGCGGCGACTTGGTGGTGTAGACGGAGCAGGGGTTGTGCGTGTTCAGATGTGGCTCCAGGAAGGCCACGGGCATTGCGGCTGCCAACCGGGCCAGGCACTCACCCAGGGCGGGGCGCTGCCTGGGGGGGGGGGCGGGGAATAAGAGACCTTTCAGCTGGGCACTCGTCCCCGGCCCAGCTCTGTCCCCACCCCCCGACCCCGGCTCCATCGTCCCTGTGCCCTCCCCTCCGACACCCTCCCCCCGGCTCCATCGCCCCAGTGCCCTTCCCTCGGACCACGCCCCCCGGCTCCATCGCCCCTGTGCCCTCCCCTCGGACCACCCCCCATTATCCCATCTGTGCCCCCACTTATCCTGTTGTACCCACTGCTTGTGCCTCCCACCCCACCTCGGTCGTCCCTTCTTGTCCTCGTGTCCCCCCCGCCCCAGCCCCCCAACTCACCGCTCCACGTAGGGGTTCCTGGTGGTGCCCAGTGAGTAGATGCTACACAGGGTCCGGTAGCAGGAGACTTGGACATCATCCACTGCGGGGGGAGGGGACAGATCGGGGGGCGGGCATCGCTTCTCCCACAATCCCCCACATTTGGCTTGGGGGCAAACCCGCCCCCACCTCAAAAGGTCCGGATTGGGGTGGGGGAGGGGCCACCTTGCCTGTCTCTTGGCGGTGATTCACCATGGAAAGGGGGGCCCTGCGGCTGGGGGGGCCCCCGGGTGGGGTGGGGAGGCGCCCAGCGCTGCCACTTGGGGCCGGTCACGTGGGTGGCGTGGATTGTATGGGGCCTGGGCTGCCAGCTCCTGCTGGGCCATGGGGGTCCGGCCCCACCCCTGGCACCCCTCCCCCTGTTGCCCTCAACCCCCCACCCCTCCAGATTCCCTGCCCGCCCTCACTTCCTCCCTTGCACTCCCCAATCCCCAATCCCCAGTCCCTCCCTCTGCCCCGGGTGTCCACCAGCACCCCCCACTCCCTGGCACTCCTGCCCCTATGCCCCCCCCCGCGGCCCCGGCCCCCCCTTACGGATGACGTCGTCCCCGAACTGGTGCTGGGCGATGTGCTCGAAGAGGGAGGTGAGCACGGGGAGCAATACCACTGTGGTGTAGTTGATGTTCTGGGCCACGCCCTTCACCTGGGTGCGGGACTGCGACACCTTGCCCAGCTTGAGGTTCTCCACCATCTTCTCGATGTCCTCCGAGGCACTCTCGAAGAACGAGCGCAGCCCGGCCTTGACGATCTCCGGCCCTGACTTCATCACCGTCCTGCCACGAGAGAGGCTCAGCCACGGGGTCCCCGCGTCCCCCGCCCCGCACCCCACCCCAGAGGGGATGCATCTCCGCGCTGGGCGAGGGGTCCCCACGTCCCCCGCCCCGCGCCCCACCCCGGGGACGCATCTCCGCGCCGGGCGAGGGGTCCCCGCGTCACCCGCCCCGCGCCCCACCCCAGAGAGGACGCATCTCCGCACCGGGTGAGGGGTCCCCGCGTCCCCCGCCCCGTGCCCCACCCCAGAGGGGATGCATCTCCTTACCAGGTGAGGGGTCCCTAGTTCTGGGCATTGTCTCTGGGCAGTGAAATCTCCCCTATTTCTTTAGCTCCCGCCTCTTGGTCTCAGACCCCGCCCCTGCCCATGGCTCTGTCTAGCCCCAGTCCTGCCCCAACAGCCACTCCGGGGAGGGGACCCAGCCCGAGGGGCTCACCTGGCATCCAAGGAGCGAGCCAGGATGTGCAGGCAATTCACCACAGCTGCGGCGTCCGTGCCTGGGGGGAGAGACCCTGCATCACTGGGGAGGGGGGAGTCAGGCCTCTGGGGAAGGGGGATCCAGGCAGAGGGGACAAGAGACACCTGCTTGGCTACACGCCTAGGCCCTGCACAGACTGGGAGAGGAGCAGGGCCACAGCGTGGGGGGCAGGGATACAAGGGGGAAGTGAAAGGGGTTGGGACTGGGGGGCAGGACAGCCCCCGACAAGCCCAGAGTAATCTGGGATGGGTCACAGCTGCTCCCTCTGGGGTTTGGCTCAGCCCAGCCCAGCCCCCATCCCCCAGGGCTGGGCAATGGGCAAGGCCAGGCGCCCCACCCACCCCCAGAGAGCCCAGCCCCACGGTGAGGGGCGCTTACCGAACAGAGAGACCCGGTGCCTGACCAGGGCTGCAAGCTTGCAGAAAAGGCTGAAGGGAGAGGGGGAGAGAGGAAAAGAGAGAGTGAAAGAGAGAGACACTGCAGAGGAAGAGTGCACACGGGGCAGAGATCGGAGGCAGAAAAGGGAGGAGGATCAATGGGGCTCTCATCACTCCCCCATTAACAGCACTTGCGGGTAGGGAGCCCTGGGTGGGATGGCAGGGGTGGCAGGTTGGGAGTGAGGGGCACTGGCAGAGCTGGGTGGGGGGGAAGCCCAGGGCTGGGTTAGCAGGGCTGCAGGTCAGCAGCGAGGGGCACCAGCAGAGCCCCACACCTGGAGCTCTGAATCAGCATGCGGGGGAGAGCGGGGGGGAAGGGGGTTAAGCCTCTGGCTGCCACCTGGCTGGATGGGGGCCTCTGGTCTGACGCACACCTGGGGCCAGGCTGCGCTGAGGGTGACGCCCAGGTATGGCCCTCCACCCCTGCCCCCCCGCTGCACTCCCCACTCACCTGGTGATCATCTCCTTCTCCTTGTTGGAGGCATGGCCCCCGCTGCCCAGCACCTTGGCGGGTGTGGACAGGAAGTAGAGACAGTGGTTGTGGAAGTACTGGTTGATGAGAGGCAGCAGGATCTGGGGTGGAGGGTGGGGGGGAGGAGGTGGGTCAGTGGCCGGGAGACATCACCATGGCGGGCAGCAAGCCTGCACCCCCACCCACCACCCTCACGGGCTGGGGGTGAACGTCAGAGCCCCCACAGGGAGGAGACGTGACCTCCCCCACACATGTGGCACAGACAGTGACCTGGGACAAAGAGACCTCCTCCCACACCCCGAGCCGGGCCCCACACCAGGAGATGGAGGGTGAGTGGGGACGACGGGGAGTCAGAGCAACAGCGGTGTTAGCTCACCCTGGCTCCGTTCCCTTCCCCCGCGACCTGCCAGTGCCGATAACACCGGAGCTCCGAGGGGAGACGCCCCGGGGCCGATAACACCGGAGCTCCGAGGGGAGACGCCCCGGGGCCGATAACACCGGAGCTCCGAGGGCAGACGCCCCGGGGCCGATAACACCGGAGCTCCGAGGGCAGACGCCCCGGGGCCGATAACACCGGAGCTCCGAGGGCAGACGCCCCGGGGCCGATAACACCGGAGCTCCGAGGGCAGACGCCCCGGGGCCGATAACACCGGAGCTCCGAGGGCAGACGCCCCGGGGCCGATAACACCGGAGCTCCGAGGGCAGACGCCCCGGGGCCGATAACACCGGAGCTCCGAGGGCAGACGCCCCGGGGCCGATAACACCGGAGCTCCGAGGGCAGACGCCCCGGGCAGCCTGCGCTACCTGCCCGTGCTGATAACTCCGAGGACACAAGCACCAGGCAACCTGAACTGTGTTACAAAGGAACAATATCCCAGCCTCCAGCACTTAACACTCCCCCATGGCTCAGATGCCCCTTCCCCCGGATCCAAGCCCCTCACCCACACCTCCATGGCTCAGGCACCCCCTCCCCACTGGAGGAGCCCCCCTTTGATGGCAGGGGGATGGACCAGTCTGGACAAACTGACCTTGGCGAAGAACTTGATCTCCTGCTCATGGGGCGATTTCTCCACCCGCCCGCTGCTCACCACGGCCTCTGCAAGGAGACAAGATGCTGTGAGTGCCTGGGGGCTGTGGGGATTGTTCCCCCCTCCCCGACCCTGGGACTCTAGGTAGATTCAAGCTTTAACACATTCAGGCAACTTTTCCATATTTCTGCAGATGCCTCCAAGCCCCTGGGGAGCAGCTGGCACGCAGGAGAACCAAGGAGTCCTGGCTCCCATCTCCCCTGCTCTAACCCCGAGACACCACTCCCCTCCCAGAGCTGGGCACAGAACCCAGGAGTCCTGGCTCCCAGCCCCTCCTCTGATCCCTGGATTTACCACCCGCACCAGAAACACAGAGTGCGGCTGAGCCTCTGTGGGTCCCCAGTGGTACTGGGAGGGGCAGCCAGGTGTGCATGGCAGGCTGTGTGCTCCTTACCCAGGTGGGCGATGAACTCCTGCGAAATGTCCATCCACTTGAGCAGCTGCTGCAGGAAGCCATAGGCAAATCGCTTCTCGATGGAAGACGAGTCGAGCTCCATGTCCTTCAGCCCCCTGTGAGAGAGCAGGGTCAGGGGCATTGGCCTCTCCAGCCAAAGCCCGGGGGGAACAGATGGGAAGATAGACCTGCCCCCAGGGGGGAACAGACAAGGTGACAGATCCCCGCCCCCCAGAACAGATGGTGACCGACCCACTCCTGGGGAAGGGAATAGACTGGAGGGAACAATCCCACCCTTAGGGGGGAACAGGTGTGGGGGACAGTCTGGCCCCCAGGGGCAATGGACTCTATGGCATGATCCCCCCAAGTGGGGATGAGGCCTGACGGGCAGCCCACGGGATGTGGGGGAAAGGGGACCCAAGGATCCCTGTGGGGCAGAAGCGCAGTGAGCCATGGAGAGGAGGTGTCCCGCCCCCACCTGGTCACGGCGTAGCCATTCATCTGTAGGAATTTGAGCAGCTCCTGGGCCTTCTCGCGGTCACGGGCCTTCTCCTTGGCCGTCAGCGTGTCGTAGGGCACCAGCAGAGGGTGGGAGCCGCCCCCTGCGGAGAGAGAGTCAGCCAGCCCCCCGCCCAGTCAGGTCCAGCCGGGGGCAGACTCTGAGCTGGGGAAGGGACAGACAGAGACGCTCCTGGGCCGGGGACGGACGGACGGATGGACACACTCACCTTTGGCCTCCAGCTCCTGCTTCTTCTTACGCCCCCAGGTGTTGTGATAGTTCTCAGCCAGCTGCTCCGCCATGGCCTGTGGGGAGAGGTGGGGGCTGTGAGCGATTCATCCCCTCGTGGGGTCCTATGGGGCCCACCAGCCAGGGAGTGTGACATATTTCACTCCACAAGGCACACCCGGATGTGCCGATCCCAGCACGGCCCACCCCTGACCTCCACGCCAGCTGGCCTGGGGGGTAAAAGGCCCAGATTGGGGGTGGGGACATTTCTCACCTGCAGCTCCCGGGAAAGCGTCACCCCCAACAGGTCGATGGGCTGTGGGTTGTAGCCGTGGCTGGGGTCGTAGGTTGCCTGTGGGGGAGGGATTAGAGTTTAGAGGGGCTGTTCCCCCCCCACCACCACCACCCCGCCAGGTTGTACCATCACTGCCCCACATTTCCCTTCCCCCAATCGCACCTCCATGCTGGCTGGATCTGGAGCCCCTCCCTCTGTGTGTCATGGCCCCTCTGGCGGGGATCCTCTGTGGCTCACAGGCTTGTGCTCTCGCCCACCCAGCTCTGAAGGCCCTCGCTGTGCAGCCTCCCGGCACCCATGGGGCTAGAGAGCTGCAGGTTCATTCCAGGGGGTGGAGGTGTCCCTCAGAGTGTCAGGCTGGCCATAGAGACCAAGTCACTCCCCGGGGGTGAACTCAGCATCAACACGCCCCTACAAGCCCACCCTAGGCACCGTTCACTTCTCTGGATGGGCAGCTCAGTGCTCTCCTCCCACCACGGAGCCTGCTCCCAACGGCAGAGCTGGAGGAACCCAGGAGTCCTGGCTCTCAGCCCCCTGCTCTGACCACTGGACCCAATTCCCCTCCCAGAGCTGGGGAGTCCTAACCCCCAAAACCCTCCTCCTCGGCTCTAACCACTAGACCCCACTCCTCTCCTAGAGCCGGGACAGAACCCAGAAGTCCTGAGCCCCCCCGGAGCCGCGCTGCCCTCACCTGGGCTGACTGCGAGATCTTCCGCGTCTTCTTCTTCTCCGTCTTCTCCTCCTCGCCCTCGTGGGGCTTCTCCACCGTCCACTCCCAGGCGATCATGGCTTTGAGCGACTCCTTGATGGGCCAGCGGTAGATCTCCTTGTCCTGCGGGGCCAAGCCAGGTGCTGGCTCAGGGCTTGGGTGGAGGGGGGGGGCGGGTAGCAAGATGGGAGGACGCCCCCCTTGGACTACGGGCTGAGATCTGCACCGCCGGGGAGACGGAGGAGGATGGGGGGGAACCAGTGGGTTCCCAGGGTTTCTGCCCCCGAACCTGTGCAGCCTGGCAGGTGCACTGGGTGGGGGGAGGCCGGATGGGGGGGGTGCAGGTGAGGGGGCCAAGCAGGTACCTTTTCAGAGAAGGTCA
>NW_027554360.1:0-58680 GCF_965152235.1 Eretmochelys imbricata | reverse complement strand
TGGCAGCGAGGGGAATAAGGGGGAGCGGTGGCGGGGGGCATCACAGGGGGGGCAGCGGGGGGAATCAGGGGAGCGGTGGCGGGGGGCAGAGGGGGGGCAGCGAGGGGAATCAGGGGAGCGGTGGCGGGGGGCAGAGGGGGGGCAGCGAGGGGAATCAGGGGAGCGGTGGCGGGGGGCAGCGGGGGGGGGCAGCGGGGGGAATCAGGGGGCGGTGGCGGGGGGCAGCGGGGGGGGCAGCGGGGGTAATCAGGGGAGCGGGTGGCGGGGGGCAGCGGGGGGGGCAGCGGGGGGAATCAGGGGAGCGGAGGCGGGGGGCAGCGGGGGGGCAGCGGGGGGAATCAGGGGAGCGGTGGCGGGGGGGCAGCGGGGGGGCAGCGGGGGGAATCAGGGGAGCGGTGGCGGGGGGCATCGCAGGGGGGGCAGCGGGGGGAATCAGGGGAGCGGTGGCGGGGGGCAGTGGGGGGGCAGCGGGGGGAATCAGGGGAGCGGTGGCGGGGGGCAGAGGGGGGGCAGCGAAGGGAATCAGGGGAGCGGTGGCGGGGGGCAGCGGGGGGGGCAGTGGGGGGAATCAGGGGAGTGGTGGCGGGGGGGCAGCGGGGGGGCAGCGAGGGGAATCAGGGGAGCGGTGGCGGGGGGCATCGCAGGGGGGGCAGCGGGGGGAATCAGGGGAGCGGTGGCGGGGGGCAGAGGGGGGGCAGCGAGGGGAATCAGGGGAGCGGTGGCGGGGGGCTGCGGGGGGGGCAGTGGTGGGAATCAGGGGGAGCGGTGGCGGGGGGCAGAGGGGGGGCAGCGAGGGGAATCAGGGGAGCGGTGGCGGGGGGCAGCGGGGGGGCAGCGGGGGGAATCAGGGGAGCGGTGGCGGGGGGCATCGCGGGGGGGCAGCGAGGGGAATCAGGGGAGCGGTGGCGGGGGGCAGCGGGGGGGGCAGCGGGGGGAATCAGGGGAGCGGTGGCGGGGGGCAGCGGGGGGGCAGCGGGGGGAATCAGGGGAGCGGTGGCGGGGGGCAGCGGGGGGGCAGCGGGGGGAATCAGGGGAGTGGTGGCGGGGGGCAGCGGGGGAAATCAGGGGAGCGGTGGCGGGGGGCAGCGGGGGGGCAGCGAGGGGAATCAGGGAGCGGTGGCGGGGGGCAGCGGGGGGGCAGCGGGGGGAATCAGGGGAGCGGTGGCGGGGGGCAGTGGGGGGGCAGCGGGGGGAATCAGGGGAGCGGTGGCGGGGGGCAGCGGGGGGGGCAGCGGGGGGAATCAGGGGAGCGGTGGCGGGGGGCAGCGGGGGGGGGCAGCGGGGGGAATCAGGGGAGCGGTGGCGGGGGGCAGCGGGGGGGGCAGTGGGGGGAATCAGGGGAGCGGTGGCGGGGGGCAGCGGGGGGAATCAGGGGAGCGGTGGCGGGGGGCAGTGGGGGGGCAGCGGGGGGAATCAGGGGAGCGGTGGCGGGGGGCATCGCAGCGGGGGCAGCGGGGGGAATCAGGGGAGCGGTGGCGGGGGGGCAGTGGGGGGGGCAGCGGGGGGAATCAGGGGAGCGGTGGCGGGGGGCATCGCAGGGGGGGCAGCGGGGGGGAATCAGGGGAGCGGTGGCGGGGGGCAGCGGGGGGGCAGCGGGGGGAATCAGGGGAGCGGTGGCGGGGGGCAGCGGGGGGAATCAGGGGAGCGGTGGCGGGGGGCAGTGGGGGGCAGCGGGGGGAATCAGGGGAGCGGTGGCGGGGGGCAGCGGGGGGGAATCAGGGGAGCGGTGGCGGGGGGCAGCGGGGGGGCAGCGGGGGGGGAATCAGGGGAGCGGTGGCGGGGGGCAGCGGGGGGGCAGCGAGGGGAATCAGGGGAGCGGTGGCGGGGGGCAGCGGGGGGGGCAGCGGGGGGAATCAGGGGAGCGGTGGCGGGGGGCAGCGGGGGGGGCAGTGGGGGGAATCAGGGGAGTGGTGGCGGGGGGCAGCGGGGGGGCAGCGAGGGGAATCAGGGGAGCGGTGGCGGGGAGCAGCGGGGGGGGCAGTGGGGGAATCAGGGGAGCGGTGGGGCAGCGGGGGGAATCAGGGGAGCGGTGGCGAGGGGCAGAGGGGGGGCAGCGAGGGGAATCAGGGGAGCGGTGGCGGGGAGCAGCGGGGGGGGGCAGTGGGGGGAATCAGGGGAGCGGTGGGGCAGCAGGGGGAATCAGGGGAGCGGTGGCGGGGGGCAGCGGGGGGGCAGCGAGGGGAATAAGGGGAGCGGTGGCGGGGGGCAGCGGGGGGGGCAGCGAGGGGAATAAGGGGAGCGGTGGCGGGGGGCAGCGGGGGGGGCAGCGAGGGGAATAAGGGGAGCGGTGGCGGGGGGCATCGCAGGGGGGGCAGCGGGGGGAATCAGGGGAGCGGTGGCGGGGGGCAGAGGGGGGGCAGCGAGGGGAATCAGGGGAGCGGTGGCGGGGGGCAGAGGGGGGGGCAGCGAGGGGAATCAGGGGAGCGGTGGCGGGGGGCAGCGGGGGGGGCAGCGGGGGGAATCAGGGGAGCGGTGGCGGGGGGCAGCGGGGGGGCAGCGGGGGGAATCAGGGGAGCGGTGGCGGGGGGGCAGCCGGGGGGCAGCGGGGGGAATCAGGGGAGCGGTGGCGGGGGGGCATCGCAGGGGGGGGCAGCGGGGGGAATCAGGGGAGCGGTGGCGGGGGGCAGCGGGGGGGGGCAGTGGGGGGAATCAGGGGAGTGGTGGCGGGGGGCAGCGGGGGGAATCAGGGGAGCGGTGGCGGGGAGCAGCGGGGGGGGCAGTGGGGGAATCAGGGGAGCGGTGGGGCAGCGGGGGGAATCAGGGGAGCGGTGGCGGGGGGCAGAGGGGGGGCAGCGAGGGGAATCAGGGGAGCGGTGGCGGGGAGCAGCGGGGGGGGCAGTGGGGGGAATCAGGGGAGCGGTGGGGCAGCAGGGGGAATCAGGGGAGTGGTGGCGGGGGGGCAGCGGGGGGGCAGCGAAGGGAATAAGGGGAGCGGGTGGCGGGGGGCAGCGGGGGGGCAGCGAGGGGAATAAGGGGAGCGGTGGCGGGGGGCATCGCAGGGGGGGCAGCGGGGGGAATCAGGGGAGCGGTGGCGGGGGGCAGAGGGGGGGGCAGCGAGGGGAATCAGGGGAGCGGTGGCGGGGGGCAGAGGGGGGGCAGCGAGGGGAATCAGGGGAGCGGTGGCGGGGGGCAGCGGGGGGGGGCAGCGGGGGGAATCAGGGGAGCGGTGGCGGGGGGGCAGCGGGGGGGGCAGCGGGGGGAATCAGGGGAGCGGTGGCGGGGGGCAGCGGGGGGGCAGCGGGGGGAATCAGGGGAGCGGTGGCGGGGGGCATCGCAGGGGGGGCAGCGGGGGGAATCAGGGGAGCGGTGGCGGGGGGCAGTGGGGGGGCAGCGGGGGGAATCAGGGGAGCGGTGGCGGGGGGCAGAGGGGGGGCAGCGAAGGGAATCAGGGGAGCGGTGGCGGGGGGGCAGCGGGGGGGGGCAGTGGGGGGAATCAGGGGAGTGGTGGCGGGGGGGCAGCGGGGGGGCAGCGAGGGGAATCAGGGGAGCGGTGGCGGGGGGCATCGCAGGGGGGGCAGCGGGGGGAATCAGGGGAGCGGTGGCGGGGGGCAGAGGGGGGGGCAGCGAGGGGAATCAGGGGAGCGGTGGCGGGGGGCTGCGGGGGGGGCAGTGGTGGGAATCAGGGGAGCGGTGGCGGGGGGCAGAGGGGGGGCAGCGAGGGGAATCAGGGGAGCGGTGGCGGGGGGCAGCGGGGGGGCAGCGGGGGGAATCAGGGGAGCGGTGGCGGGGGGCATCGCGGGGGGGCAGCGAGGGGAATCAGGGGAGCGGTGGCGGGGGGCAGCGGGGGGGGCAGCGGGGGGAATCAGGGGAGCGGTGGCGGGGGGCAGCGGGGGGGGCAGCGGGGGGAATCAGGGGAGCGGTGGCGGGGGGCAGCGGGGGGGCAGCGGGGGGAATCAGGGGAGTGGTGGCGGGGGGCAGCGGGGGAAATCAGGGGAGCGGTGGCGGGGGGCAGCGGGGGGGCAGCGAGGGGAATCAGGGGAGCGGTGGCGGGGGGCAGCGGGGGGGCAGCGGGGGGAATCAGGGGAGCGGTGGCGGGGGGCAGCGGGGGGGCAGCGGGGGGAATCAGGGGAGCGGTGGCGGGGGGCAGTGGGGGGGCAGCGGGGGGAATCAGGGGAGCGGTGGCGGGGGGCAGCGGGGGGGGCAGCGGGGGGAATCAGGGGAGCGGTGGCGGGGGGCAGCGGGGGGGGCAGTGGGGGGGAATCAGGGGAGCGGTGGCGGGGGGCAGCGGGGGAATCAGGGGAGCGGTGGCGGGGGGCAGTGGGGGGGGCAGCGGGGGGAATCAGGGAGCGGTGGCGGGGGGCATCGCAGCGGGGGCAGCGGGGGGAATCAGGGGAGCGGGTGGCGGGGGGCAGTGGGGGGGCAGCGGGGGGAATCAGGGGAGCGGTGGCGGGGGGCATCGCAGGGGGGGGCAGCGGGGGGAATCAGGGGAGCGGTGGCGGGGGGCAGCGGGGGGGGCAGCGGGGGGAATCAGGGGAGCGGTGGCGGGGGGCAGCGGGGGGAATCAGGGGAGCGGTGGCGGGGGGCAGTGGGGGGCAGCGGGGGGAATCAGGGGAGCGGTGGCGGGGGGCAGCGGGGGGAATCAGGGGAGCGGTGGCGGGGGGCAGCGGGGGGAATCAGGGGAGCGGTGGCGGGGGGCAGCGGGGGGGCAGCGGGGGGAATCAGGGGAGCGGTGGCGGGGGGCAGCGGGGGGGCAGCGAGGGGAATCAGGGGAGCGGTGGCGGGGGGGCAGCGGGGGGGGCAGCGGGGGGAATCAGGGGAGCGGTGGCGGGGGGCAGCGGGGGGGGCAGCGGGGGGAATCAGGGGAGCGGTGGCGGGGGGCAGCGGGGGGGGCAGCGGGGGGAATCAGGGGAGCGGTGGCGGGGGGCAGCGGGAGGGCAGCGGGGGGAATCAGGGGAGCGGTGGCGGGGGGCAGTGGGGGGCAGCGGGGGGAATCAGGGGAGCGGTGGCGGGGGGCAGAGGGGGGGCAGCGGGGGGAATCAGGGGAGCTAGTGGGGGCAGCGGGGGGAATCAGGGGAGCGGTGGCGGGGGCAGAGGGGGGGGCAGCGGGGGGAATCAGGGGAGCGGTGGCGGGGGGCAGCGGGGGGGCAGCGGGGGAATCAGGGGAGCGGTGGCGGGGGCAGCGGGGGGCAGCGGGGGGAATCAGGGGAGCGGTGGCGGGGGGCAGCGAGAGGAATCAGGGGAGCGGTGGCGGGGGGCAGTGGGGGGCAGCGGGGGGAATCAGGGGAGCGGTGGCGGGGGGCAGCGGGGGGCAGCGGGAGGAATCAGGGGAGCGTGGCGGGGGGCAGCGGGGGGAATCAGGGGAGCGGTGGCGGGGGGCAGCGGGGGGGCAGTGGGGGGAATCAGGGGAGCGGTGGCGGGGGGCAGCGGGGGGCAGCGGGGGAATCAGGGGAGTGGTGGCGGGGGGCAGCGGGGGGAATCAGGGAGCGGTGACGGGGGGCAGTGGGGGGCAGCGGGGGGAATCAGGGGAGCGGTGGCGGGGGGCAGCGGGGGGGCAGTGGGGGGAATCAGGGGAGCGGTGGCGGGGGGCAGCGGGGGGGCAGCGAGGGGAATCAGGGGAGCGGTGGCGGGGGGCAGTGGGGGGCAGCGGGGGGAATCAGGGAGCGGTGGCGGGGGGCAGCGGGGGGCAGCGAGGGGAATCAGGGGAGCGGTGGCGGGGGGCAGCGGGGGGCAGCGGGGGGAATCAGGGGAGCGGTGGCGGGGGGCAGCGGGGGGGCAGTGGGGGGAATCAGGGGAGCGGTGGGGGGACATCGCGGGGGCAGCCGGGGTAGCGCGATCTCACCTCTCCCGGGGCAGGCCATGAAGTAGTCGCGGGCGTCGCGGGGGGTAGCCGGGGGGCACGTGGCCCGCGGCCGGCTGGAAGCGCAGGAAGAGGACGCGCTGGAAGCAGTAGTAACGCTCCAGCCAGCGCACGGCCGCCGAGCAGCTGCTGACCGAGGGCCACGAGCGACGCTTCAGCACCCCCCAGGCCCAGGTCGTAGAAGAAGACGTCACCCCCTGCAGGGAGAGAGACATGGCCAAGGTCAGCGCCCGCCCAGCCCCCGGACCCCCCCACGGCCCGGGTCAGCGCCCGCCCAGCCCCCGGACCCCCCCACGGCCCGGGTCAGCGCCCGCCCAGCCCCGGACCCCCCCCACGGCCCGGGTCAGCGCCCGCCCAGGCCCCGGAACCCCCCACGGCCCGGGTCAGCGCCCGCCAGCCCCCGGACCCCCCCACGGCCCGGGTCAGCGCCCGCCCAGCCCCCGGACCCCCCCACGGCCAGGGTCCAGCGCCCGCCCAGCTCCCGGACCTCCCACGGCCCGGGTCAGCGCCCGCCCAGCCCCCGGACCCCCCCACGGCCCGGGTCAGCGCCCGCCCAGGCCCCGGACCCCCCCACGGCCCGGGTCAGCGCCCGCGCCCAGCCCCCGGACCCCCCCACGGCCCGGGTCAGCGCCCGCCCAGCCCCCGACCGCCCCACGGCCCGGGGTCAGCGCCCGCCCAGCCCCCGGACCCCCCCACGGCCCGGGTCAGCGCCCGCCCAGCCCCCGGACCCCCCCACGGCCCGGGTCAGCGCCCGCCCAGCCCCCGGACCCCCCCACGGCCAGGGTCAGCGCCCGCCCAGCTCCCGGACCCCCCCACGGCCCGGGTCAGCGCCCCGCCCAGCCCCCGGAACCCCCCACGGCCCGGGTCAGCGCCCGCCCAGCCCCCCGGACCCCCCCGCGGCCCGGGTCAGCGCCCCGCCCTACCCCCCGGCCCCCCATACAGCCCGGGTCAGCGCCCGCCCAGCCCCCGGACCCCCCCACGGCCCGGGTCAGCGCCCACCCAGCCCCCGGACCCCCCCACGGCCAAGGTCAGCGCCCGCCCAGCCCCCGGACCCCCCCACGGCCAAGGTCAGCGCCCGCCCAGCCCCCGGACCCCCCCACGGCCCGGGTCAGCGCCCGCCCAGCCCCCGGACCCCCCCACGGCCCGGGTCAGCGCCCCGCCCAGCCCCCGGACCCCCCCACGGCCCGGGTCAGCGCCCCGCCCAGGCCCCGGACCCCCCCACGGCCCGGGTCAGCGCCCGCCCAGGCCCCGGACCCCCCCACGGCCCGGGTCAGCGCCCGCCCAGGCCCCGGACCCCCCCACGGCCCGGGTCAGCGCCCGCCCAGGCCCCGGACCCCCCCACGGCCCGGGTCAGCGCCCGCCCAGGCCCCGGACCCCCCCACGGCCCGGGTCAGCGCCCGCCCAGCCCCCGGACCCCCCCACGGCCCGGGTCAGCGCCCGCCCAGCCCCCGGACCCCCCCACGGCCCGGGTCAGCGCCCGCCCAGCCCCCGGACCCCCCCCACGGCCCGGGTCAGCGCCCGCCCAGGCCCCGGACCCCCCCACGGCCCGGGTCAGCGCCCCGCCCAGCTCCCGGACCCCCCCACGGCCCGGGTCAGCGCCCGCCCAGCCCCCGGAACCCCCCACGGCCCAGGTCAGCACCCGCCCTGCCCCCCGGCCCCCCATACGGCCCGGGTCAGCGCCCGCCCAGGCCCCGGACCCCCCCACGGCCCGGGTCAGCGCCCGCCCAGCCCCCGGACCCCCCCACGGCCCGGGTCAGCGCCCGCCCAGCCCCCCGGACCCCCCCACGGCCCGGGTCAGCGCCCGCCCAGCCCCCGGACCCCCCCACGGCCCGGGTCAGCGCCCGCCCAGCCCCGGACCCCCCCACGGCCAGGGTCAGCGCCCGCCCAGCTCCCGGACCCCCCCACGGCCCGGGTCAGCGCCCGCCCAGCCCCCGGAACCCCCCACGGCCCGGGTCAGCGCCCGCCCAGCCCCCGGACCCCCCCGCGGCCCGGGTCAGCGCCCGCCCTACCCCCCGGCCCCCCATACAGCCCGGGTCAGCGCCCGCCCAGCCCCCGGACCCCCCCACGGCCCGGGTCAGCGCCCGCCCAGCCCCCGGACCCCCCCACGGCCCGGGTCAGCGCCCACCCAGCCCCCGGACCCCCCCACGGCCAAGGTCAGCGCCCGCCCAGCCCCCGGACCCCCCCACGGCCAAGGTCAGCGCCCGCCCAGCCCCCGGACCCCCCCACGGCCCGGGTCAGCGCCCGCCCAGGCCCCGGACCCCCCCACGGCCCGGGTCAGCGCCCGCCCAGGCCCCGGACCCCCCCACGGCCCGGGTCAGCGCCCGCCCAGGCCCCGGACCCCCCCACGGCCCGGGTCAGCGCCCGCCCAGGCCCCGGACCCCCCCACGGCCCGGGTCAGCGCCCGTCCAGGCCCCGGACCCCCCCACGGCCCGGGTCAGCGCCCGCCCAGGCCCCGGACCCCCCCACGGCCCGGGTCAGCGCCCGCCCAGGCCCCGGACCCCCCCACGGCCCGGGTCAGCGCCCGCCCAGGCCCCGGACCCCCCCACGGCCCGGGTCAGCGCCCGCCCAGCCCCCGGACCCCCCCACGGCCCGGGTCAGCGCCCGCCCAGCCCCCGGACCCCCCCACGGCCCGGGTCAGCGCCCGCCCAGCCCCCGGACCCCCCCACGGCCCGGGTCAGCGCCCGCCCAGGCCCCGGACCCCCCCACGGCCCGGGTCAGCGCCCGCCCAGCTCCCGGACCCCCCCACGGCCCGGGTCAGCGCCCGCCCAGCCCCCGGAACCCCCCACGGCCCAGGTCAGCACCCGCCCTGCCCCCCGGCCCCCCATACGGCCCGGGTCAGCGCCCGCCCAGGCCCCGGACCCCCCCACGGCCCGGGTCAGCGCCCGCCCAGCCCCCGGACCCCCCCACGGCCCGGGTCAGCGCCCGCCCAGCCCCCGGACCCCCCCACGGCCCGGGTCAGCGCCCGCCCAGCCCCCGGACCCCCCCACGGCCCGGGTCAGCGCCCGCCCAGCCCCCGGACCCCCCCACGGCCCGGGTCAGCGCCCGCCCAGCCCCCGGACCCCCCCACGGCCCGGGTCAGCGCCCGCCCAGCCCCCGGACCCCCCCACGGCCCGGGTCAGCGCCCACACTGCCCCCCGGCCCCCCATACGGCCCGGGTCAGCGCCCGCCCAGCCCCCCGGCACCCCGCACGGCCAGGGTCAGCACCCGCCCAGCCCCCGGACCCCCCCACGGCCCGGGTCAGCGCCCGCCCAGCCCCCGGACCCCCCCACAGCCCGGGTCAGCGCCCACACTGCCCCCCGGCCCCCCATACGGCCCGGGTCAGCGCCCGCCCAGCCCCCCGGCACCCCGCACGGCCAGGGTCAGCGCCCGCCCAGCCCCCCGGCCCCCCATACGGCCCAGGTCAGCGCCCGCCCAGCCCCCCGGCACCCCGCACGGCCCGGGTCAGCCCCCGCCCAGCCCCCGGACCCCCCCACGGCCCGGGTCAGCGCCCGCCCAGCCCCCGGACCCCCCCACGGCCCGGGTCAGCGCCCCGCCCAGTCTCCCAGCCACCCACATGGCTTGCACGGCTCCCCTCTAACCAAGACCCCTACACAACACCTTCCCTGAGCCTGCCCCACCTGCCCTCCCCCAGCCCGGCCCCGTACCCTTGAAGAAGAGAAGGCTCTCGGCCGTGCAATCCTCGGGATGACACTCCACAGCGCTGTCCAGGTCCCCAGGCACCCCCTTGAACTCGTCCCCGATGAGCCGGGGGTAGCCGGGCCGCAGCCGGCCCCCCGCATACGCCCAGACCCGCATGCCCTGTGGGCACACACACCTCAGCTGGACCATGGGGCTGTACGGAGACGGGCCCGACCTGGCACCTGAGCCGGTAGGACCCCAGGATCCCGGGTACCGGCCTTTCCCGACAGCTACTCTGCCCCCAGCCCACTTGCACCTCAGCCCCACTGAGCTCCCACCCGGTCCCTGCAGCCCAGACCCCCCCCGCCTCCCGAGGCCCCCTGCAACACAGCCCCCCACTGAGGGGGAGGGATAGCTCAGTGGTTTGAGCATTGGCCTCCTAAACCCAGGGTTGTGAGTTCAATCCTTGAGGGGGGTATTTAGGGATCTGGGGCAAAAATTGGGGATTGGCCCTGCTTTGAGCAGGGGGTTGGACTAGATGACCTCCTGAGGTTGCTTCCAACCCTGATATTCTATGATTCTATGAGCCCCCACCCCACCCTCTGCAGCCCAGCCCCCCCACTGAGCCCCCACCCCACACTGAGCCCTGCCCGGCACCCCCCAGCACCTGGAAGAGGTAGACGCTGTCGTGCACACCGGGGGCCTCCTTGTGGTGGATGCGCAGCGCAGCGTCCACGGGGCCCTGGATCTCAGGCCAGGTGGCGTTGATGAGCTGGGCCGGGCCGTGGAAGCCCTTCCAGACGTGGTCACCTGCCGGGCGAGGCCAAGGGAGCCTGAGCAGGGCAGGGCTGGGCCCCGGAGCACGATGGGAAGTGGGGAGGGTGATGAAGTGAGAACGTTCTTAATGTCTTCTCTGAACACAGTGTGTGCCTCAGTTTCCCCATGTGTTACTCAAGTACTGAGGTGTTGGGACAGGGTGTGTTATCATTGCAGAGACCCCCAGAGGGCAGGTGTGGCTGCTGATGGGCTGCAGAGAACGGCGAACACTCGGCAGCCTGGCAACTGCTGGCCAGGCCCCCTCCTCTGCAAGGACAGGCCGGGGTGTCGCCTGCTGGACCGGGGAAAGGGACAAAGGATGGAGGACGGCAATGGGCGTGATGGGGGCCGGGCAGATGGAAGCGAGTCATTCTCCTGGTTGGGGACTCAGGGACGAGGGCCCAGGGCTCTGCCCCCCACCAGATGCACTTTGCTGAGGGTCCCCGATCCCGGTGCTACCAAGCTCTGTTCTACGCTGGGTTCCCGACGATAATAACCCGTCTGTGTCACACGCGGGCTGGGAGTCACGGCTGGCTGCGGCGTGAGGGGCAGGGCTCTTTGGGGGTGAGGGTCCCCAGGGGTCCCGCCCAGGGGGACTCGCTGCGGGGAGCTCATGGGGTGACCAGGGGGCTGAACGCTCCAAGGCCAGACTCAGGAGGCCCCAAAGCAGAGCAGGGTCCTTGCCCTGGGACAGGTGCCCTGAGGGCAGATACTGCCCCAGAGTCCTACCTGGCGTCACTCAGAGCGGGGCCAGCGCCCCCAGCCTGGGCGCCCAGGACAGCCTGTGACGGACGCCCCTTTCCTTCCCCTGCCCCAGCGAGCCAGAGGCCCCCGTACCTCTGAAGAAGAGCATCACGCCATGCTCGTCCAGTGTGACGGCGTCAAAGCCCCCCTCGTCCGCACACCGGCTCGCCACCTCTGGGGAGGAGAGTACAGTGCAGTCCAGCAAAGGGAGCTGGGGGGAAGCCCCCCATCCTGTCCCCCAGGAACTACCCGACCTCCTCCCACCACATTCACTGACCAGACCTGCCTCCACCCCGCCCCCTGCTGCCACATCCCCAGGAACCAACCCTCCCTCTCCACCATGAGAATGTGGGAATTTTCCGAGTGTTTTGTACAACAGTGTGTGCCTCAGTTTCCCTGTGTGCTGCACGGTTACCTGGGGTTTGGGAGGAGAAAGTGGCTTGCTCTTTGTAGAGACCCAGAGATCCAGGTGGGATGGTGTGACGAAGTGGGACTGTTCTTAATGTTTCCTCTGAATAGTGTGGGGGTGCCTCAGTTTCCCCTATGCAGTTTGTAAGTATCTAGGGGGTGGGGTAAGGGTGTATGATCATTGCAGAGCCCTAGAGGGCAGGGGTGTGCAGGGGTCTGGACACAGAGAATGGCCGACACCCTGTTTCCTGGCAACTGATGGCCTGGGCCCTTCCCCCTGCAAGGTGAGAGCTAAAGGGTTGGAGAACAAAGGAATCCGGTGACCTCCTGGCCCTGGAAAGGAACAAAGCCCAGAGGAGGAGGGGCTGGAGGGAGTTTCAGTTGGGGGCTGGCTGGGACATGGAGTGAAGGGCAGACGGGGTTGTCTTGCTCACTGCCCCCCAAAATGGACCCAGCTGAGGGGTCTCGTTCTCTGCACCTGCAAGCTCTGTTTTAGACCATGTTCCTGTCGTCTAATAAACCTTCTGTTTTACTGGCTGGCTGAGAGTCACGTCTGACTGCGAAGTTGGGGTGCAGGACCCTCTGGCTCCCCCAGGACCCCGCCTGAGCGGACTCGCTGTGGGAAGCCAAGGAAAGTGTGGGCCCCTTACTGAATGAGGGAGGCAACCTAGTGACAGAGGATGTGGAAAAAGCTAATGTACTCAATGCTTTTTTTGCCTCTGTTTTCACTAACAAGGTCAGCTCCCAGACTGCTGCGCTGGGCATCACAAAATGGGGAAGAGATGGCCAGCCCTCTGTGGAGATAGAGGTGGCTAGGGACTATTTAGAAAAGCTGGACGTGCACAAGTCCATGGGGCCGGACGAGTTGCATCCGAGAGTGCTGAAGGAATTGGCGGCTGTGATTGCAGAGCCATTGGCCATTATCTTTGAAAACTCGTGGCGAACCGGGGAAGTCCCGGATGACTGGAAAAAGGCTAATGTAGTGCCAATCTTTAAAAAAGGGAAGAAGGAGGATCCTGGGAACTACAGGCCAGTCAGCCTCACCTCAGTCCCTGGAAAAATCATGGAGCAGGTCCTCAAAGAATCAATCCTGAAGTACTTGCATGAGAGGAAAGTGATCAGGAACAGCCAGCATGGATTCACCAAGGGAAGGTCATGCCTGACTAATCTAATCGCCTTTTATCATGAGATTACTGGTTCTGTGGATGAAGGGAAAGCAGTGGATGTATTGTTTCTTGACTTTAGCAAAGCTTTTGACACGGTCTCCCACAGTATTCTTGTCAGCAAGTTAAGGAAGTATGGGCTGGATGAATGCACTATAAGGTGGGTAGAAAGCTGGCTAGATTGTCGGGCTCAACGGGTAGTGATCAATGGCTCCATGTCTAGTTGGCAGCCGGTGTCAAGTGGAGTGCCCCAGGGGTCGGTCCTGGGGCAGGTTTTGTTCAATATCTTCATAAATGATCTGGAGGATGGTGTGGATTGCACTCTCAGCAAATTTGCGGACGATACTAAACTGGGAGGAGTGGTAGATACGCTGGAGGGGAGGGATAGGATACAGAAGGACCTAGACAAATTGGAGGATTGGGCCAAAAGAAATCTGATGAGGTTCAATAAGGATAAGTGCAGGGTCCTGCACTTAGGACGGAAGAATCCAATGCACAGCTACAGACTAGGGACCGAATGGCTAGGCAGCAGTTCTGCGGAAAAGGACCTAGGGGTGACAGTGGACGAGAAGCTGGATATGAGTCAGCAGTGTGCCCTTGTTGCCAAGAAGACCAATGGCATTTTAGGATGTATAAGTAGGGGCATAGCGAGCAGATCGAGGGACGTGATCGTCCCCCTCTATTCGACATTGGTGAGGCCTCATCTGGAGTACTGTGTCCAGTTTTGGGCCCCACACTACAAGAAGGATGTGGATAAATTGGAGAGAGTCCAGCGAAGGGCAACAAAAATGATTAGGGGTCTAGAACACATGACTTATGAGGAGAGGCTGAGGGAGCTGGGATTGTTTAGCCTGCAGAAGAGAAGAATGAGGGCGGATTTGATAGCTGCTTTCAACTACCTGAAAGGGTTCCAAAGAGGATGGCTCTAGACTGTTCTCAATGGTAGCAGATGACAGAACGAGGAGTAATGGTCTCAAGTTGCAGTGGGAGAGGTTTAGATTGGATATTAGGAAAAACTTTTTCACTAAGAGGGTGGTGAAACACTGGAATGCGTTGCCTAGGGAGGTGGTGGAATCTCCTTCCTTGGAAGTTTTTAAGGTCAGGCTTGACAAAGCCCTGGCTGGGATGATTTAACTGGGAATTGGTCCTGCTTCGAGCAGGGGGTTGGACTAGATGACCTTCAGGGGTCCCTTCCAACCCTGATATTCTATGATTCTATGATTCTATAAGCGCACGGAGGGGCAGAGGATGCTGAATGCTCCGAGGTCAGACCCAGGAAGGGGGAAGCCGGGTGAGCTGTGTGTCCTGAAGACAGGCTGCTTACAGAAAGGCGACTGCCCCAGAGTCCTGACTGGCTTCACGGGGAGCAGTTCCAGAGCATCGCCCGGGGACTCCGTGACAACTGGTGGTAGCGGTGGGATGTACTGCACCCCGTGGACGGCGCTTCTTGCAGTAAGTGACGGGGGAGCAGTAAAACGAAGGGGGATTGATGGGGACCAGGCGTGCTGAAGATTCAAAGAGAGATGGTTTCAGGGGGCAGTTAACCCCTGGAAGCATGTGACCAGAGAGAAGGACTTTTGCAGTAACAGGGTCCCCCGGGGGATTGCAGCGAGCGGTCCCAGGGGCGGAGGAGTCTGCAGCTCGACCCTGGCAAAGAGGGGGTGACCTCGAGAAGGGCTGGCACATGAGGGGTTCTCCCTGGAAACCGTGGGGAGCTGAGAGCACACAGGCCTGTGAGTCCACAACAACTTGGGAAGAGTGGAGTGAGGGCCTGTCACCGTCTCCTTAAGAAGGACATTGTAACCCTGTGCAGAAAGAGAGGGTTGAGCATTGGGAAGTTCACCAAGGCACAGTTCATCCTGCAGCTGGAGGAGGATGACCGCTCTAAGGAACAGATTCCTGACCCAAATGGGGCTATAGCAGGATCTGGGAGCAGCTGGAGTGGGAGCCAGGCATCCCCAAGACTCCTGTCCCCGACCAGACGAGGGTCTTCACGATCGGGTTCCCCATCGGGGGATCGGAGACGGACGGGATTGGAGCTGAGTCCAAGAGAGCAAGAGGACTGTGGGAGACAGCGAGAGCCCGAGAAAGAGCTGCAGAAGCAGCAGCAGCATGAACTGGCGGTGGGGGAGCGGAGAGGTTTAGGGGACCCCCCCGGGGTGAGTGGGGATAGACCCCGGGGGGCCAGTTCCGCAGGGAACCTCGAGACTAAATTGCTGCCCCTGGTTAAGGAGTGGGGGATGTGGATGCCACCTCACTGCCTTTGAGCAGGCTGGCAATTTGAACCAGGGGGACCCTGCGGAAAAGCCCCGGTGTCTAGCTCCCTTGCTGGGTCCCAAGGCCGTAGACTCCGCCAGCCAGATGGGTGGGGAAGTGGACAGGCTCCCACTCCTGACCCCAACCTATATGTCTGTGTGGAGTTTCCTGGGGCCAGGCCCCTTGGACCCCCAGTGGGAGCGAAAGGTGATGGTCAATGGGGAGACATTTCTGGGGTGGCGAGATCCTGGGACAGAGGGAACTGTTGTCAGGCCCTGGGTGGTGCAGCCTCAGAGGCTGAGGGGCTGTGTGAGCTGGGTGAGGGTCCCAGGGATGAAGCCCCTCGCCCTGCCTATGGCCCAGATCCCTGTGCAGACCCAGGAGAGGTGGGGCTGGCTGGTCGTTGGGGTTCTCCAGGATATCGGCTGTGAGATCCTGTTGGGGAGTGACTGCGTCTCTTTGGGACAGGATCCAGGCCTTACTCCTGTAACTGCCAAGGGTTTGGATTTGAATCCAGGGAACCAATCGGCGGAGAGGGAAATGGTCAGTGAAAATGCAGGTGACCTGGCTGGCAGTGGGGAGGAGCTGCTCGGCTCAGGCTGCCTGTAAGCAGACCCCTGGGGCTGGGTGGGACAGAGAGATGCTCCCCGCCCCCTTGCACACTGGAGAGGGGACTCACGCTGGCTCTGATGCAGTGAGGAAAGCAGTGAACTTGCTGCCTACCCCCACTGGGACAGCAAGGGCAGCGCTGAGCACAGTGGGAGCGGAGACCCCAGCTGAGTGCAGGGAGACACAGGCAGGACAGGGGATCTGTGGGGAGTGGTAAGGTGCTTGGTAAGGGAAGTTTGGATGAGCCTAGGCAGCCTTGTGAGCTGATGGCTTTGTCTAGTCAGCAGCGTGGGAAGGCGAGGAGAGTGGAAGATGAGTGTCCCTGTACCTTACCTGTTACCTGGGTGGAGAATTGTGACAGGGAAGGAAACGTGCCTGTGTCTGTCAGGGGTATTGACTTGCCTATGGAGGGAGCTACCCCAGTCTCCAAGCAGTTGTCTGTGACCAGCCCTGTGTGCTGGGACCAGGGGAATGAGATCCCAAGCTGGGTGTCTGGGAAAGGAGAAGGTGTGTCTGGCTCTTCTTTGTCTGTGGAGCAGACAGAAGGGGCCTTTCAGCCTGTGACGGTTGAGAATAGTGCAGTTGTCTCAGAGTTGGTTCTGGATTCAGCTAAAGCCCAGGAAGGGAAGGGCCTTAAGTTTGTGTCTGCTCGGGAGAATGGCCCTGTAACTAGGTCGCAGCCAGTTAGTGTCTATGCAAAATCCCAGAGCCCAGACAATTCTGGTGCTTGTATTTTACCTGTTGCTAGTGTGTTGTTGGGAAAGGATGTAGCAACTCTGTCTAATCAGAGTGAGATCCTAGCCAGGGCACAAGGAGAGCAGAAAGGTGATTTGATTGTGTTACCTACTGAGGGTGTGGAAACCTGTAGCAAGAAGGAAAAGATTCCTGAACTTGTGTGTGGCAAAGGGAAGGAGAATGCTTCTAACCTTTTATCTAGGAAGTCTGTAAGTTTGCCTGAAAGGGGATTGTGTAGGAATCTGCCTGATGGGCCAGAGGTAATTCTGGATGTAAGTGAGACCCAGAAAGAGTCTGTTGTTGCTCAGGAAAGTGTTCCTCTAGAGCAAGCCCTAGGTAAAGAGGGTAAGAGCAGAATTTCTGTGAAGGGTGAATTGTTGCATAGAAAAGCCCCTAGGGAAAGGAATCCTCATGGTAGTCTT
The DNA here is from genome assembly GCF_965152235.1 of Eretmochelys imbricata. Taxonomy (NCBI): domain Eukaryota; kingdom Metazoa; phylum Chordata; order Testudines; family Cheloniidae; genus Eretmochelys; species Eretmochelys imbricata. Next base: position 42,112 of record NW_027554360.1, on the reverse strand, counting down.
TGCAAGCAATTTACTGCAACTGAAGGGTGTGAAAGTGATTTAATCAAGAAAGTTTCAGTTCCTAACAGCCAGAAATTTTCCGTTGTGAATGGATCCACTGACTGTCCTGTTGAAAGACGCAGTGTGGAGAGCTTTGAGAAGTCCTCAGATGAAGTGAAAGCTGTTAAGAAAGTTAAACAGTCCTATAACCAAGTGGCTGTGTTTGGCCAGCTTGTTGGGGAGAAGACCCAATCCCAGTTTGACTCCCTGGGGTTTTGGGGTGGCCAAAGGGCACGGGCCGCATAAACCTTCCCACATGCGGCCTGCGAGTGCTATCGACAACCCCCAACCTAAGGGAGGGCGTGAAACTGGAAGGGCCTGGTGTAACTCCTACCAAGGAATGGGAGAGATGCTGGGGCATCCATGGGAATGTTGGTGGCTTCAAACTTCCCCAGGTCACCAGCTAAAGTGACCCCGCTCAGTTCGATCTCGAAGGGGGGAGAGATGTGACGAAGTGGGACTGTTCTTAATGTTTCCTCTGAATAGTGTGGGGGTGCCTCAGTTTCCCCTATGAAGTTCTTAAGTATCTAGGTGGTGCGATAAGGGTGTATGATCATTGCAGAGCGGGTGTGTGCAGGGGTCTGGACACAAAGAATGTCGAACACCCTGTTTCCTGGCAACTGATGGCCTGGGCCCTTCCTCCCTGCAAGGTGAGAGCTAAAGGGTTGGAGAACAAAGGAATCCAGTGACCTCCTGGCCCGGGAAAGGAACAAAGCCCAGAGGAGGAGGGGCTGGGGGGAGTTTCAGTTTGGGGCTGGCTGGGACATGGAGTGAAGGGCAGACGTGGTTGTCTGGCTCACTGCCCCCCAAAATGGACCCAGCTGAGGGGTCCCGTTCTCTGCACCTGCAAGCTCTGTTTTAGACCATGTTCCTGTCGTCTAATAAACCTCTGTTTTACTGGCTGGCTGAGAGTCACGTCTGACTGCGGAGTTGGGGTGCAGGACCCTCGGGCTTCCCCAGGACCCCGCCTGAGCAGACTTGCTGCGGGAAGCGCCCGGAGGGGCAGAGGAGGCTGAATGCTCCGAGGTCAGACCCAGGAAGGTGGAAGCTGTGTGAGCTGTGTGTCCTGCAGACAGGCTGCTCACAGGACGGCGACTGCCCCAGAGTCCTGCCTGGCTTCATGGGGAGCAGTTCCAGAGCATTGCCCGGGGACTCTGTGACAGAGGGGCACCTGAGCCCAGACACCAGCCCAGGCCTGGGGTACCTAGCAACTGACAACCCCCCGCCCCCTTGCGGACCTGCTGGAGGACAAGGGCCAGGTGACCAGGTTTGCCCAGGAACTGGAACAAAGCTCGGAGGAGGGACTGGGGGTAGTGATGCGGGGGCGGCTGGACACATGTTCCTGGACAGGGATTACAGAGGGGCCAGGGGGCTCTGGGCTCTGATCCGACCCGGCTGGCCCAGGCTCTAATTCTCTGCACTGGGTCCAGACCCCCAGGCACCCCCCTGCTGTTTCCTGCTGGCTGAGTCACTGCAGAGTCAGGCAGGGGGGTGCCTGGCTCCCTTGGGGTACAAGTCTCCCACGGGGGTCCCACCCAGGGGGGCTCGCCGAGGGAGCTCCCGGCGTGAGGCGGGGGCTGGGGGCTCCGAGGGTTGGTCCCGGGAAGGGGGGAGCCGAGGGGCTGACCCCAGCGAGTGTGACCCGGAGGGGGCTGACGCCTGCAGGAGGCCTGCCAGGGATGGTCCCGGAGCTGGGCGAGGGATCTGGGCTGGGGAATCCCTGACACACACACCCCGTTGCATCCCGACCCCCCGGCCGCAGGCTGCCCCCCGGCTGCGTCTCACCTGTGTCGTTGAGGTGGGTCCCAGCCCCATGGTGGAACCGCAGTCCGGCCTCCCCTGGTTTGCCAGGGCTGTTGTGGAGAGAAGGCAGTGTGGGTCCCAGTACCCTGAGGTCTCCTCCCCAGCTGGATCCTCTCCTTGCTGGGGCAGTGTGGGGGGCAGAGGGACCCCAGACCTCCAACAAGGGGTAGCTTTAGTCTTGGGGCCTGGGCCCTGCTGTGAGCTCCTGGGGGACGGGGCACCTGGGCGCTGGGCACCGGGTCTGGGCAGGTGTGCTCGGGGCAGGCCCTGAAACACACCCACCTCTCCCGGCCTGCAGGAGTCACACCCGGGGTCTCGGCAGCTGCGCGCACGAACGCCTGTGCCCTCCTGCCGTGCACCAGCGCCCGTCCCTCTCGCACCAGCGCCCGTCCCTCTCGCACCAGTGCCCGTCCCCCTCCCACATCTGTCCCTCTCGCACCAGCACCCGTCCCTCTCGCACCAGTACCCGTCCCCCTCGCACCAGCGCCCGTCCCCCTCCCACATCTGTCCCCCTCGCACCAGCGCCCGTCCCCCTCGCACCAGCGCCCGTCCCCCTCGCACCAGCGCCCGTCCCCCTCGCACCAGCGCCCGTCCCCCTCCCACATCTGTCCCTCTCGCACCAGCGCCCGTCCCTCTCGCACCAGCACCCGTCCCTCTCGCACCAGCACCCGTCCCTCTCGCACCAGCACCCGTCCCCCCCCCACAACTGTCCCTCTCGCACCAGCGCCCGTCCCTCTCGCACCAGCGCCCGTCCCTCTCGCACCAGCGCCCGTCCCCCTCCCACATCTGTCCCCCTCGCACCAGCACCCGTCCCCCTCGCACCAGCACCCGTCCCCCTCGCACCAGCACCCGTCCCCCTCCCACATCTGTCCCTCTCGCACCAGCACCCGTCCCTCTCGCACCAGTACCCGTCCCCCTCCCACATCTGTCCCTCTCGCACCAGCGCCCGTCCCTCTCGCACCAGCGCCCGTCCCTCTCGCACCAGTGCCCGTCCCCCTCCCACATCTGTCCCTCTCGCACCAGCGCCCGTCCCTCTCGCACCAGCGCCCGTCCCCTCCCACATCTGTCCCCCTCGCACCAGCGCCCGTCCCCCTCGCACCAGCGCCCGTCCCCCTCCCACATCTGTCCCCCTCGCACCAGCACCCGTCCCCCTCCCACATCTGTCCCCCTCGCACCAGCGCCCGTCCCCCTCGCACCAGCGCCCGTCCCCCTCGCACCAGCGCCCCCGCCTGCCCTTCCTCACACCAACGCTTCTGCCAGTGCCATCCCCACCTGCACACACGGCCAGGCCCTGCCCCTCGTACATGGGCCCCCCTCACACCGTCCCCCCTCGCACGGGCCCTCTGGCCGCACACGCCCTCAGCCCCCTCTGCACACGCAGCAGGAGCTGTGCCCATGCCCCACGCCCCAGCTGTGCCACTCACAGGGAGTGGGCGAGCCCCAGGGCAAGCGCCCAGGCCAGGGACAGGGTGGCCACGGCACCCCGCATGCTGATCTGGCTCAGGGCTCTGGGCTGTCGCCCGCCCCTATATAGAGTGGGAGGCAGGGCCCAGAGCCCATGGCACAGCCCCCACCCCCCCAGCCCGGAGCAGCTCCGATTAACCCTGCACACGCCAGGCTCCCTGCTGCCCCAGGGACCAGCCCCACAGCCCGGAGCCGAGAGCCCCGGAGACCCCCAGAACCCAGCAGAGGCAGCCAGGTGGAATGGGGAGACTCTGCCCCCCTGGAGCCGAGCAGGGTGGGGGTCGTTCACTGTCTGCCCCAGGACTTGGCCCCCGGGGCCTTGCTGGGATGGGGTGCAGGGCTGAGCACAGGTCCACACCGCCGCTGCCCCCCACCCAGGGCTGCCCCTGGGTCCCCACTGGGTAAATCCCCTGAGTGCTGGCTAGGGGCCTGGGGAGAGCTGGGGGCGGGTAGGGGGAGCTGCATGGGGCAGAGGGACAGGGCGAGGGGGGGCGCTGCATGGGGCAGAGGGGACCGGGCCGAGGGGGCTACATGGGGCAGAGGGACAGGTGTGGGGGCTGCATGGGGCAGATGGCCGGGCTGGGGTGGGTTGCATGGGACAGAGGGACCGAGCCGGGGGGGGCGGGCTCCGTGGGGCAGAGGGACAGGGCAAGGGGGGGGTGCTGCATGGGGAAGAGGGGACCAGGCCAGGGGGTGTGTGTGTGCGCATGGGGCAGAGGGGACCGGGCCGGCAGGGCTTCATGGGGCAGAGGGATGGGACGTGGGGGCTGCATGGGGCAGAGGGACAGATGTGGGGGCTGCATGGGGCAGACGGCTGGGCTCGGAGGGGTTGCATGGGACAGAGGGACCAAGCCGGGGGGGCTGCATGGGGCAGAGGGACAGGGCAAGGGGGGGCGCTGCATGGGGAAGAGGGGACCAGGCCGGGGGGGTTGTGCGCGCACGGGGCAGAGGGGACCGGGCCGGCGGGGCTGCATGGGGCAGAGGGACAGGGCGAGGGGGGGCTGCATGAGGCAGACGGCCAGGCCGGGGGGCTGCAAGGGGCAGAGGGACAGAGCGAGGGGGGGCACTGCATGGGGCAGAGGGGACTGGGCCGGGGGGGCTGCATGGGGCAGACGGCTAGGCCAGGGGGTACATTCCTGGCACTGTCCTGCCTGTTTCCCAGCAGCTCCCTGGGGACGCCCCACAGGGGGGTGACCCTGGCCCCAGCTCTGTTTGCTCAGCTCAGGGCAGCGACCAAAGTGCAGGTCAGTGAGCACAGCACCCGGGGGTCAGCGCCCTGCCACCCTCCCCCACCCTGGGCCTGGGCCATACCCACCCTTATCTGGGCCTGGGTTTGGGCCCCCCCTTTCCCGGCCACGGGGCCCTGCCTCACTCCTGTCATGCTGGGTACAGGGCGCTGCTCCCTTTTCTTGGGCACGGGACCCTGCCTCCCTCCCCTGCTCTGGGCATGGGGTCCTACCCCTCTCTGCCCCTCTGGGCACGGGGCCCGCCCCATTCCATTAAACTAGCCAGAGACATAAAGGGTAACAAGAAAACTTTCTACAAGTACATTAGAAGAAAGAGGAAGACAAAGGACAGGGTTGGCTCATTACTCAGTGAGCGGGGGAAACAGTAACAGGGAATGTGGAAACGGCAGAGGTGCTAAATGACTTCTTCGTTTTGGTTTTCACCAAGACGGTTGGTGGTGATTGGACATCTAATGTAGTGAATGCCAGTGAATACCAGGTAGGGTCAGAAGAGGCTAAAATAGGAATAGAACAAGTTAAAAGTTACTTAGACAAGATAGATGTCTTCAAGTCACCGGGGCCTGGTGAAATACATCCAAGAACACTCAAGGAGCTGACTGAGGAGATATCTCAGCCATTAGCGATTATCTCTGAGAAGTCATGGAAGACGGGAGAGATTTCAGAAGACTGGGAAAGGGCAAACCTAGTGCCCATCTCTAAAAAGGAAAATAAGGACAACCCAGGGAATGACAGACCAGTCAGCTTAACATCTGTACCCAGAAAGATAATGGAGCAAATAATTAAGCAATCATTTTGCAAACATCTAGAAAATAATAAGGTGATAAGTAACAGTCAGCATGGATTTGTCAAAAACAAATCGTGTCAAACCAACCCGGTAGCTTTCTTCACCAGGGTAACAAGCCTTGTGGACAGTGGGGAAGCGGTAGACGTGGTATATCCTGACTCCAGTAAAGCTTTTGATACTCTCACATGACCTTCTCACAAACAAACTAGGAAAATGCAACCTAGATGGAGCTACTATAAGGTGGGTACAAAACTGGTTGGAAAACCGTTCCCAGAGAGTAGTTATCAGTGGTTCACAGTCATGCTGAAAGGGAATAACGAGTGGGATCCCACAGGGATCAGTTCTGGGCCTGGTTCTCTTCAATATCTTCACTGATTTAGATAATGGCAGAGAGAGTACACTTACAAAGTTTGTGGACAATACCAAGCTGGGAGGGGTTGCAAGTGCTTTGGAGAACAGGATTAAAATTTAAAATGATCTGGACAAACTAGAGAAATGGTCTGAAGTAAATAGGATGAAATTCAATGAGGACAAATGCAAAGTACCCCACTTAGGAAGGGACAATCAATTGCACACATACAAAATGGGCAATGACTGCCTAGAAAGGAGAACTGCAGAAAGGGATCTATACGAGTCAACAGTGTAACGCTGTTGCAAAAAAAGCAAACATCATTCTGGGCTGGATTAGCAGGAGTGCAGTAATCAAGACACGGGAAGTAATTCTTCCACTCTACTCCGTGCTGATTAGGCCTCAACTGGAGTATTGTGTCCAGTTCTGGGTGACACATTTCAGGAAGGATGTGGACAAATTGGAGAAAGTCCAGAGAAGAGTAACAAAAATGATGGAAGGTCTAGAAAACATGACCTGTGAGGGAAGATTGAAAAAATGGGATTTGTTTAGTCTGGAAAAGAGAAGACTGAGAGGCAATGGGCTTACGTTGCAGCAAGGGCGGTTTAGGTTGGACATTAGCTAAAGCTTCCTAATTGCCAGGGTGGTTAAGCCCTGGAATAAATTGCCCAGGGAGGTGGTGGAATCTCCATCATTGGGGATTTTTAAGAGCTGGTTGGACAAACGCCTGTCAAGGATGGTCTAGATAATACTTAGTCCTGCCACGAGTGCAGGGGACTGGATGTGACAAAGTTGGGGATGTTTGTGGTGATTTACATGAAGAGCATGTGCGCGCCTCAGTTTCCCTGTGTCCTGCACGTTTAACAAGGTGGTGGGAGAGGGGGGTTGTTGCAGAGGACCAGGTGTGACCTCGCCTAGCAGCCAGGACCCCGGACAATGGCCTGGAGACAGGGAACCCCAACACCTGGTGACTAAGAGGCCCACCCCAGCTTGGCCGATAGCCGGGTCTGGCCATTGAGAGGACCCCGGTGACCGGACCAGCCGGTCCCGCCAGGGGGGAACAAAGGGCGGAGGAGAGGGGCCCCAGAGACCTGTTTACCTGGGATGGAGACAAAGGGCAGAGGCGGGGCTTGGGGGAGGTGATATGGGGGCTCGGCTGGGGGGAGGAAGCAGGCAGAGCCGCCCTAGATGCGGGACAGCCCTAAATGGGCTGGGCTGGGGGAGGCCAGGCCTGAGGCCGGGCACTTTCCTGTGCTGGGTTCAGACGCTCACTAAACCCTCCTGTGTTACGCTGGCCCAGAGTCGCTCCAGTCTAGAGATCGGGGGCAGCGGGGGGGGGGGGGGTGAGGGACCTGGGGGTCCAGAGCGAGGGGACTCCTTGATGGGGCCCACGGCACAGACAGGCGTGCTGAGGCTCAGGACTTGTCTACACTACCCACAGGAGCAACGGGCAGCGGGGGTCGATTTATCGCATCTAGAGGCGATAAATTGACCCCTGAGCGCTCCCCCGTGGACGCCGGGACTCCACCGGAGCGAGAGGCAACGGGGGACCGTCAGCCGTCGACTCCGCGCAGCGAAGACACCACGGTGAGTAGATCGAAGTACGTCAACTTCAGCAACACTGGTTTCGTAAAAAGAAAAGGAGGACTTGTGGCACCTTAGAGACTAACCAATTTATTTGAGCATAAGCTTTCGTGAGCTACAGCTCACTTCATCGGACGCATACTGTGGAAAGTGTAGAAGATCTTTTATACACACAAAGCATGAAAAAATACTTCCCCCCACCCCACTCTCCTGCTGGAGTTCCATATCTTAGATCGAAACACACACCCCCTTCCCCCCGAGTGTAGACCAGCCCTCAGAGAGGTGCAGTTCCAGGAGGCCGGGGGGCTGGACCCCTGAGAGAGAGTGGCCCCTCGAGAAGGGCTGTCGCACTGAAGGGGGCTCCCCCCAGGGACCGCACGGGGCCGAGCGTGGGCGCGACCGGGGGTCCGTGGCACTGGACGAGCTGACCTCTCGAGGGCCCTTCCGGTCCTGTGATTCTCTGGTCAGTGCCAGGGGCTTGGAGGACGATCTTCGCAGCAGCAGGCTGAGTGGATCTGGGCAGCCAGGATGACACTGGATCAGGTGTCCCAGAGCCGCACGATCGGTGCTACACCCCCAGCTTCGGAAAAGTCTTTTTGAGGGAACCTTCAGCATGCCAGAGGCGAGGCCGGAGAGCGGGGGGGCAGGGATGGAGACACAAGAGACCCGGAGGAGAGTCTGAGCTCTGTGGGTGGCTCTGCCTCGGGCTGGAGAGGTGATGCAGGACATATCCGCAAGGCTTTGCCAGAGCCAAGCAGGCAGGAGCTGGAGCCCAGGGCCGAGGTACAGGCAGGCTGGGCTTGTGGCCACGGGGACCGAGAAAGGAGGGAACAGGGAGGGTTTGTGGAGGGAGATTTAAGTCTCCGGTTTTGCCATGCGGCGCTCGAGCTGCCCCCACAGAGACAGGCCAAGGCTGCCCTTTGCACCGGAGAGGCCAGGCTGGAGCAGAGGCCGGGTTGGAGCAGAGGCTGGGCTGGATCAGGGAGGCCAGGCTGGAGCCAGGAGGCTGGGCTGGAGCCAGGAGGCCGGGTTGGAGCAGAGGCCGGGTTGGAGCAGAGGCCGGGTTGGAGCAGAGGCCGGGTTGGAGCAGAGGCTGGGCTGGATCAGGGAGGCCAGGCTGGAGCCAGGAGGCCGGGCTGCAGCAGAGGCCGGGTTGGAGCAGAGGCTGGGCTGGATCAGGGAAGCCAGGCTGCAGCAGAGGCCGGGTTGGAGCAGAGGCTGGGCTGGATCAGGGAGGCCAGGCTGGAGCCAGGAGGCCGGGCTGCAGCAGAGGCCGGGTTGGAGCAGAGGCTGGGCTGGATCAGGGAAGCCAGGCTGGAGCCGGGAGGCCGGGCTGCAGCAGAGGCCGGGTTGGAGCAGAAGCTGGGCTGGAGCGGAGGCCGGGCTGGAGCCAAGGCCTCAGGGAGGCTGGGCTGGAGCCAGGAGGCTGCAGCAGAGGCTGGTTCATTTGTGTTCGCAGACAAGGTGACCCAGAGACAAGGGCAGAGCATTCTCAGGAGTCTGGTTTGCAATTTTTTCCGTCCCCCGCTGGGCTCCTCCCCCGGTCCTTCATTCCGAGCAGAGTCTCAAGCCCCCCAGGGGAGAAAGGGGGCTCTGAATCCCAGCGACGGAGCGGCTGGATGGAGTGGCTGCACCCAGTGTCAGTTCATATAAGTACATGGCACAGGGTCCTGGACCCGCAGGCCGGGAGGGGCCCTGGGGGCGTCGGCTGGTCCCGTCCCTGCACTCGGGGCAGGGCCAGGCATGACTCGGCTTCTCGGGTTCTGAGCCTGCAGCCTGGGTGATGAATTTCCAGGGCTACAAAGTGGAGCTCAGACGTTGGGCTGCAGCACAGTGGCAGGGGGCAGGGCGGCGAGGGCTCTCCCGGCTCCCCCCAGCCTCGGCTCTCCCTGCCGGTGACCTCCAAGCACCCGGCATCGGCCGACCAGGAAGAGACGCATGACAGGTGCGGCCCTGAGAAATCCCGCCCAGAATGTCCCGCATCCCGTGGGCGGAGAGGAAACAGGGAGGGGATTGACCCGGCGGCCAAGGCCGGTGGTGGGTGCTGTGGGGGGCTCCCTGCCTGCAGGGTCCTGCTGGGAGCGTCTCGCCACCAAGGGACTGTCTGGCTGTGTCACGTCTCTGTGTTTGACTCCCCACGCTGGTCTCTGGGGTGCAAGGAGGGGGTGGGGATGTAAAACCAACCTTCAGGGGGACGAGCCAGAGGGGAATGGGCCAAGTGTCTGGCAGCTAGGAGCTTGGGGAGGGGGATTTGGGAAGACTCAGGGTCACCCTGCAGGGACTGACAGGGCTGGGGAGAGCCAGGGGATCAGGGCTCTGAGTTCAGGCTGTGCAGAGTGAAGCCCTCAAGGTTGCTGACCAGCAGTGACAGGACCCCTCACTGCACTGGGGGCCCCCAAAACATCAGACACCTTCACCAGGATCCAGCTGAGGTCTGAGAGCTCCCCCGTCCCTGTGTCACCAGGGCGGGGACTGGTGAGCGCAGTGTGGCGGGGCCAGTCACCATCGCTGAGACCAGGCCGGCTGGGGTATCAGATTGGCTCGCACGGCGTCTGGCGTTTGGACTCTGCTCCACTGCACGTGTGGCCAATGCTCCAGGGGCACGTCTGCACCCTGGCTCCCTACGTTCACACGGGATTTCGTCATCACACATTTGTAACAAAAAAATAATCTCCCTTTTGGGCGGCTTCTCGGATTCCCAGGACAGGGCTGTGCCTGCAGTTTGGGACAGGCCTGGGGAGGAACCCCCCGATGACCCAGACCCCCAAGGATTCCTGTTCTCCCTCCAGGGCCGGCCATGAGGCCTCAACACCTCCTCTTAGCTCCAGCCTCCTGCGACTCCGGTCAGAGACCTTTACACTCTGCAGGGAATCTTGTGCCTGTCTTGGTCATCCTCCCTGGGGAGACCCCATGCTCCGCTGGCCAGAGCTTCCCGGCTGGGGGGGTTGAGTGGTTCAGTCCTTGGAGTCCTCATTGTCCTTCGGGTCCTGCACTGATATGGGCTGGTCCTAGCCAGTCCAGACGCCCCATCCTATCGCCCCAGATGGCTACAGGACGCAAATGCCTCAGCTCTCCTGCTCTGCCCCATGAGCAGCCCCTGAGCCCTTCTGCACCCCTGGGGCAGCAATCCCTGGCCGGTCAGCCACTGTTGTGCCATAAAGCTATTGCAGATGAGTCCCACATCTTCACTGGGCGTTTGCTGGCCCTGTGGCAATGTCCAGGAGCGGTTCACGGTCAATTACACGCAACATCAGACACGCAGAAATAAAGACATGAAACTTTTTACACCCTTGGATTATGTCCAAAGTCTCCTCCTCTACCTGATAAGCTATTACCAGCAGGACAGTGGGGTGGGAGGAGGTATTGTTTCATGATCTCTGTGTGTATATAAAGTCTACTGCAGTTTCCACGGTATGCATCCGATGAAGTAGAATTAGTAGAATTAGTGGGGGAAGCAAAAGTGGATGGGAATCTGGGAGGCAGTGACCATGAGTTGGTTGAGTTCAGGATCCTGACGCAGGGAAGAAAGGTAAGCAGCAGGATACGGACCCTGGACTTCAGGAAAGCAGACTTCGACTCCCTCAGGGAACGGATGGCCAGGATCCCCTGGGGGACTAACTTGAAGGGGAAAGGAGTCCAGGAGAGCTGGCTGTATTTCAAGGAATCCCTGTTGAGGTTACAGGGACAAACCATCCCAATGAGTCGAAAGAATAGTAAATATGGCAGGCGACCAGCTTGGCTTAACGGTGAAATCCTAGCGGATCTTAAACATAAAAAAGAAGCTTACAAGAAGTGGAAGGTTGGACATATGACCAGGGAAAAATATAAAAATATTGCTCGGGCATGTAGGAATGAAATCAGGAGGGCCAAATCACACCTGGAGCTGCAGCTAGCGAGAGATGTCAAGAGTAACAAGAAGGGTTTCTTCAGGTATGTTGGCAACAAGAAGAAAGCCAAGGAAAGTGTGGGCCCCTTACTGAATGAGGGAGGCAACCTAGTGACAGAGGATGTGGAAAAAGCTAATGTACTCAATGCTTTTTTTGCCTCTGTTTTCACTAACAAGGTCAGCTCCCAGACTGCTACGCTGGGCATCACAAAATGGGGAAGAGATGGCCAGCCCTCTGTGGAGATAGAGGTGGTTAGGGACTATTTAGAAAAGCTGGACGTGCACAAGTCCATGGGGCCGGACGAGTTGCATCCGAGAGTGCTGAAGGAATTGGCGGCTGTGATTGCAGAGCCATTGGCCATTATCTTTGAAAACTCGTGGCGAACCGGGGAAGTCCCGGATGACTGGAAAAAGGCTAATGTAGTGCCAATCTTTAAAAAAGGGAAGAAGGAGGATCCTGGGAACTACAGGCCAGTTAGCCTCACCTCAGTCCCTGGAAAAATCATGGAGCAGGTCCTCAAAGAATCAATCTTGAAGTACTTGCATGAGAGGAAAGTGATCAGGAACAGCCAGCATGGATTCACCAAGGGAAGGTCATGCCTGACTAATCTAATCGCCTTCTATGATGAGATTACTGGTTCTGTGGATGAAGGGAAAGCAGTGGATGTATTGTTTCTTGACTTTAGCAAAGCTTTTGACACGGTCTCCCACAGTATTCTTGTCAGCAAGTTAAGGAAGTACGGGCTGGATGAATGCACTATAGGGTGGGTAGAAAGCTGGCTAGATTGTCGGGCTCAACGGGTAGTGATCAATGGCTCCATGTCTAGTTGGCAGCCGGTGTCAAGTGGAGTGCCCCAGGGGTCGGTCCTGGGGCAGGTTTTGTTCAATATCTTCATAAATGATCTGGAGGATGGTGTGGATTGCACTCTCAGCAAATTTGCGGACGATACTAAACTGGGAGGAGTGGTAGATACGCTGGAGGGTAGGGATAGGATACAGAAGGACCTAGACAAATTGGAGGATTGGGCCAAAAGAAATCTGATGAGGTTCAATAAGGATAAGTGCAGGGTCCTGCACTTAGGACGGAAGAACCCAATGCACAGCTACAGACTAGGGACCGAATGGCTAGGCAGCAGTTCTGCAGAAAAGGACCTGGGGTGACAGTGGACGAGAAGCTGGATATGAGTCAGCAGTGTGCCCTTGTTGCCAAGAAGGCCAATGGCATTTTGGGATGTATAAGTAGGGGCATAGCGAGCAGATCGAGGGACGTGATCGTCCCCCTCTATTCGACATTGGTGAGGCCTCATCTGGAGTACTGTGTCCAGTTTTGGGCCTCACACTACAAGAAGGATGTGGATAAATTGGAGAGAGTCCAGCGAAGGGCAACAAAAATGATTAGGGGTCTAGAACACATGACTTATGAGGAGAGGCTGAGGGAGCTGGGATTGTTTAGCCTGCAGAAGAGAAGAATGAGGGGGGATTTGATAGCTGCTTTCAACTACCTGAAAGGGGGTTCCAAAGAGGATGGCTCTAGACTGTTCTCAATGGTAGCAGATGACAGAACGAGGAGTAATGGCCTCAAGTTGCAGTGGGGGAGGTTTAGATTGGATATTAGGAAAAACTTTTTCACTAAGAGGGTGGTGAAACACTGGAATGCGTTGCCTAGGGAGGTGGTGGAATCTCCTTCCTTGGAAGTTTGTAAGGTCAGGCTTGACAAAGCCCTGGCTGGGATGATTTAACTGGGAATTGGTCCTGCTTCGAGCAGGGGGTTGGACTAGATGACCTTCAGGGGTCCCTTCCAACCCTGATATTCTATGATTCTATGATTCTATGAAGTGAGCTGTAGCTCACGAAAGCTCATGCTCAAATAAATTGGTTAGTCTCTAAGGTGCCACAAGTACTCCTTCTCTTTTTGCGAATACAGACTAACATGGCTGTTACTCTGCAAACTTCTCTACCTGAGCACCGTGAGAGGGAAGCCAGGGGTCTGACTCCTCTGATAACACCCTGCTGGGGGCACCTGTGACAGCTCCAGCCTGCTCCACACCACACAGGTGTGGACACGTCTCCCCAGGGAGAAGCGCCCCATTCCAGCCAGGCAGGAACACCCCCTTCCGAGGGCGTTGTGCCATGGTCCATGTATTCAGAGTAGCAGCCGTGTTCGTCTGTATCCGTAAAAAGAAAAGGAGGACTTGTGGCACCTTAGAGACTAACAAATTTATTTGAGCATAAGCTTTCGTGAGCTACAGCTCACTTCATCGGATGCATGCAGTGGAAAATACAGTGGGGAGATTTATATACACAGAGAACATGAAACAATAGGTGTTACCATACACACTGTAACCAGAGTGATCAGGTAAGGTGAGCTATTACCAGCAGGAGAGCAGGCAGGGGAACCTTTTGTAGTGTTAATCAAGGTGGGCCATTTCCAGCAGTTGACAAGAACATCTGGGGTGGTCAGGGGGAGATAAACATAGGGAAATAGTTTTACTTTGTATAATGACCCATCCACTCCCAGTCTTTATTCAAGCCTAAGTTAATTGTATCCAGTTTGCAAGTTAATTCCAATTCAGCAGTCTCTCGTTGGAGTCTGTTTTTGAAGTTTTTCTGTTGTAATATTGCAACTTTCATGTCTGTAATCGCGTGACCAGAGAGATTGAAGTGTTCTCCGACTGGTTTATGAATGTTATAATTCTTGACATCTGATTTGTCCATTTATTCTTTTACGTAGAGACTGTCCAATGTACATGGCAGAGGGGCACTGCTGGCCCATGATGGCATAGATCACATTGGTGGATGTGCAGGTGAACGAGCCTCTGATAGTGTGGCTGATGTTATTAGGCCCTGTGATGGTGTCCCCTGAATAGATATGTGGACACAGTTGGCAACGGGCTTTGTTGCAAGGATAGGTTCCTGGGTTAGTGGTTCTGTGGTGTGGTGTGTGGTTGCTGGTGAGTATTTGCTCCAGGTTGGGGGGCATGTATTGAGATCGGCACGGCATGAGTGTCAACGCCGCATTACTCATGTCAACCATAGCAGTCCTCCAGCAGCTGCCCCACAATGCCCCCACTCTGACCGCTCTGGCCACCATTGTGAACTCCACTGCCCAGGGGTCACAGAGACCAGACCCCCCTGGCGTGGATTTCGGAAATTCCCTTTCCTGAGAGCAGCTCTCCACTGGTGTGTGCAGTGTCCTGCTGGCTGTGCTGGCTACGCGCTCCAGACGCACTCCTGCCTGGTGCTCACGGGAGATGCTGGATCTCCAGGGCCGGTGGGGAGAAGCACCGTTCCGATCCAGCTGTACGTCGACAGCTGCGATCCGGTTGCTCGGGCGGAGCAGGAGAAGGGGCGCGTCAGGGCCCAGAAGCAGAGCCGCAGGAAAGCCAAGAAGCTGGGGCAGGTGTCCCGGAACGCCAGGGAGGCCGACCATCGACGCGGTCGGCTTTGACGTATTGCTGCGTGCCGTACTTGGTGAAGACAGTGAGCTCAATAACTCCCGGAGCTCTGGGGCACTGCTTGGCTCAGTCGGTGCCCGCTGGGTCCCATTGTTTCCTTTGTTACTCATAGATGTAGCCTGCAAAGGCAGAGAATGGGCCACTTGACACAAGACCAGCGTGACAGGAGCGTTGCCTATTCACCCAAAGCAGATCGCTGGGGAAGGCAGTCCACGGCTTTTTAGGATACAATTTTTTCAATTTTACTCACTAAAATCATAGGGGAAACCATCGACCACTTTTTAACCCTGAGTTCCCTTTTATCCCATAACGTGTTTTGGTTTGTGTTTGAATTCTGCAAGAGAACTGAGTCCAGAACTAAGATACCAAAAGAACCCAAACCCAAGGGTGCAATAGTCTCCATACTCCGATGCCCTCTGCAGAAGTTCCTCCTCCCTTAGGGAGGGAGACCAATGGACTTTTGAAACGTTACCCCTAAACCATTGCTAAGACTATCGTGCATATACGGGGCGGGGTGGGGCTGCTGTTTGAAAACTGGGAACAGCACAATCAAGGATTCCAAAGCACATTACTTGAAGTGACTGGACTAAGGGAAGTTGCTATAAAGGTTAGCCATAATGTTAATGTCACCAAATCACTGGCCATGTTCTGGAACTGCTCCATACAAAGCCAGGCAGGACTCTGTGGAAGCCTCCTCTCCCTGAGCAGACTGTCCCCAGGGCAAGAAGCTTCCACAACTTGGACCCTCCTGAATCTGACTGGTATGATTTAGTTGGGGATCGGTCCTGCTTTGAGCAGGGAGTTGGACTAGATGACCTCCTGAGGTCCCTTCCAACCCTGATATTCTATGACCTTGGAGCATTCAGCCTCCTCTGCCCCTCCGTGCACTTCCCACAGCGAGTCCGCCCAGGCGGGGTCCTGGGGAAGCCAGAGGCTCCTGCACCCCAACTCCGCAGTCAGACGGGACTCTCTGCCAGCCAGTAAAACAGAGGGTTTATTAGATGACAGGAACATAGTCCAAACCAGAGCTGGTAGGTACAGGAAACAGAACCCCTCCGTCAGGTCCATCGTGGGGCCAGGGAGGCCAGACTATGGGTCTGAGCCTCCCTCTCTTTCCCCAGCCAGCTCCAAACTGAAACTCTCCAGCCGCTCCTCTGGCCTTTGTCTCTTTCCTGGGCCAGGAGGCCACCTGATCCCTTTGCTCTCCAATCTCTTCAATTGGCACCTTGCAGGGGGGAAGGGCCCAGGCCATCAGTGGCCAGGAGACAGAGTGTCGGCCATTTATGTACCCTGGCCCTTTGCTCTGCAACAATTACACCCCCTTATTCCACCCCCTAGAGATTTAAGAAATGCCTAGGGGAAACTGAGGCACCCCTACAGTATTCAGAGGAAACATTAAGAACAGCCCCACTTCATCACACCTGGATGGCTGTTAACTTTGCGTACAGTTTGTAACTAAGGAAATCTACCTGCATGTATGACGGAGCCCGTGGGAGCTAGCTGAGGTCACTCAATCAGGGTGATCTGCAAACAGACCAGGGCAGACAAACCCCAAATGCTGGTGGATATTCCACTACTGAGATTTACCCAGCCAGCCCAAAACAGCTTCTGTATCACCTCCCTGGTTACTCAGATGTCCAAATAATGCAGTTCCCTTAAAGTGCCCAGCCTCTGGCCTCCATCCAGACATGCCTGTCAAACATAGGATAATAAATTCTGAAAATCTTATTTCATCATGTAAAAGAAAAGGTTCTCCTGACCCCAAAGGACCAGCCACACACCCAGGTCCAATTAGAACTTAGATCTTACCCAAAATACACACTTATAGTCAATTCTTGTTATCTAAGCTAAAATGTATTTAAAAAGAAAAGATCAATTATACAGACAGACTTGAATTCAATTCTTGAGGTCTTAAGATACAGAGCGGAGATGAGTTTGTAGTGGCCAAAAGCCCTTTTAGAAATAGTCCAGAGGTCATAGTCCAATGTCCATCTTCAGGGTGACTCCAGTCAGTGACTGGGGATCTCAATCCTTATGGCTCAGGGTTCCCCCTCTTGAAACCCAAAGCAGATCTGAGATGAAGAAGGATCGTGTCCCAGGGTTTTTATACATTTCCTGTAGCCTTTTGGCCTGAGAAGACAATAGGCTTAACTTTCCTTCTCCCAAACATCCTGGCAATTAGCCCAGGATAATTTATCCATTGAACAGTTCACATACAGGTTACCACAACCTTCAAAGACATCTAGACAATAACACTATTCCACTCAAGTGTCTTCCTAAATGTTAATATTCCATTTTTGATATTTGAATCAAAGCTATAGCCATAGACAAGACTTGTTTGCTGACATTGCAAGACCATATCTCTAACAATGTGAGCTGCATGTCAAAGCTCTCTTTATTTACGTCTCTTGGCCCTGGGTCAGGTCAGTCTGGGAGTTAATTAACTCTTTCTGGCCCTGTCACCTTTCAATGAGATGTTATATGACACTCATAATGTCACACCATGTTCCTGTTGCCTGGTGTTTTAACAGTTTGTTAAAACTTTACATTGTTGAGATTTTGAAAACACCTTAGGGACGTAGAAGAGTGTGGGGGAAAAGTCCCGTCTTCCCTCCGGGATGAAGTGTTTGCTTGTAACATAAGCCAGTATTTCTCTGAACTCTGCCTGGGTGTGTTTTGTCTAAAGCTTTCTTTGTGCTTTACGAGTGATATGCTTTTAAGAAGCAGACAGGCAACACTTTCAAAAACCAGCTAATGCTTTATTTCCTGGAAGGCTGCTGTATTTCTACCAAGACTTTGCATTACAGGCAGCATCTCTCTTTCCATTCCTTTGTGTGAGGAGCTGTATTTTTTAAATGGACCAAGGCTCGATGGCCACACCTCCATGGTAATGTGGCACATTCTGATTGGTTCAAGACAATGCATTCTATGATGTCGCCATAGAATAGCTTCTGAGGGGCTCAGCCAAGAGGCCTGGTTTGCCCCAGGCTGGCTGAGCCCGAAATTGTTGGCAGTTGCCGAGACGTGGTTTTCTCCTCTCCCTGCCACCTGCTTAGTGACAGGCCCTTTGTTTTGCCTCTTTCTGTAGCAGGCTAAGAGGCATTTGCTTTTCTTAGCTGCTCTTCAAGCCTCTCGCACTTCGTGCCGTGTTTATTTCCACTAAAAATACAGGGTCTGTATTTTTATGTATAAAGTCTGAAAAATAGGCGCACGGAGGGCGGGACATAAACCAAAAAGGGGTGTGGAAACCCGTCAGAGTACAGAATCCTTAACGACTCATTTCCCATTAAAACAGAGGTTTTCAAACTGTGGGTCGGGATCCCAAAGTGGGTCACGACCCCCATCAGGGCCAACGTTAGACTTGCTGGGACCCAGGGCTGAAGCTGAAGCCTGAGCTCCACGCCCGCCTGGGGCAGCGGGACTCGGGCCCCCCCTCCCCCGGGGCCATGTAGTAACTTTGCTATCAGAGGGGGGTCGCGGGGCAACGAAGTTCGAGACCTCCTGTGTTAGAATGATGTGCTGACGGCCCCGCCCCGCAGAACACCTGAGCCGGGCAAGGAGGCCATGACGTGTCCAGTGAGATCTTGCAGCCAGCGTTGCATGGGACCGGGAGCACAGGGCCCGGAGAGCAAACGCTGCAGGCAGCCTGGGGAAGGGAAACGCGGAGAAGAAAAAGGCCGAGGAGTCCCAGCAGGAAAAGCAGAGGGGAGGCTCCAGGACGTGACGGGGCTTCTCCAGCAGCAAACACGGTGGCTGCAGACTCTGGTGGACCTCCTGGGCTGGCCTCCCTCCGCAGCCCGTGGAGAACTGCACTGCAGCACCTGCCTGGCCCCCTCACCATTCCACATGGCACCAGGGCCACCTCCCTTTCCCTTCCCCTCCTCCTCCCCCCGGGGGGACGCCCACCGCCCGGTGACAGCCGCGGTTGCTGTATGTCCAGGTGGCTGTTCTTTCCCTGGTTAATATATTCATGGAGCAGAACCTGAACGCTTCATGTATTTGTTTTAAATTGCTCCGGGGGGTTGCACTGGTTTAATACTGAATACAATTCTGAGAGTTGGAAAACGATCACGGTTCTGAGCTCCCAGCACATGCTGCAGAGAGACCCCACGTGTTACCGCGCAGTGTGATGCAGCTCCCAGGCTCAGTGACACGCCCCGTGTGACAATCGCACGTGTGCAGAACACAGTCCCTAGCAGGCAGGGCCAGGGAGTGCACCGGGCACCCCGGCACCCGGGATTCTTCAGAAAGGCATGAAGATCACAGGCTACAGATCGCATTACGGGATGCAGACAGCTGCACGATGGGCAGTTGAGCCCTGGCTCCCACTCACCCGGCGTCTCTGCTCCACCCTGCATTGCCAGAACGTCCCAGCAGCCCCTGCGCTGGACGGTGGCGGCACGCGGGGGCAGCCAGCCCCGGTGCACGGCCCTGCCCATGGCACAGGCAGCCTGGTGAGCAGGTGCTGCGCCGACGTGGCGAGGACCCGGGGACGCACGAACTCAGGCGCCCCACGCGCCGCGGGGGCCGAGTGCATCAGCAAACGCTTGTAGCGTAGCCATGGCCGCAGGTTTGCTCCTCCTGGCCTAGTACCACAGCGGGGGAGGGCAGGCTGTTTCACTGAAAAACATCCTCAGTTTCTCAGACTCTTTATGACGCTTTGCATCTCCTCTCCACAGGACGCCTTTGCATGCCCTGCCCTGCCTGGGCAGCTCAGGCAGGCTCCAATTTCCCCCCGTAGGTCCCTGTTCGAAGGAAACTCTGCTCTCCTCTCTCGGCTGCTGGGGCAGGTGTGGGGGCCTTTTCTTTCAGCGTCTCTAACTGGGGTCCTGGCAACCCCTTGGCAAATTAACAAATGTCCCATTAGCTTCCCGGCGGGCAGCCCGTGTGCCTGGTGCTGCAGCTGTGTCCGTTGCTCCGGGGAAGAATCCACTGGTGCTGTCGTCACCCTCTGAATCCGGGCGGTGCACTCGGTGTTTGCCAGCTCCTGCAGGAACTGAGATGGGTCCCACCACTTTGCATCTGTTCCCATAGACTGGGCATTGGCTGGCTTGTGCTGGTTGTCACAGTGTGTGCAGCTCCATGCGCGGCTCTGGCTAGAGGCTTTGAGAGCTGTGTGGCTTTCTGCCTCAGGCCTCTGTTGGAGCCTGTCATGTCCAGTGTCAGAGCACGGGCCACCCTGCACAAACGTCACTCTGGGCTGGGCAACTTCTGGGGTTTGGCAAATCCTAATGGCCTTGTAGTCACGCAATAATCTGAGCTTTTCATTCCGATTCCCACCGTGCTTTGGTCTCTGATCAGGGACTCAGTTAACTCCCTAAACTTGGCTGTTCAGCCTCGGGTCAGCTGCGAACTCCCCATCATTTCTGCTGCCTGAGTGGACTGAAACCATTAAACCCGCCTGTGACACCTGGCATCCCCATAGTCCCCACTGTCATGGAGTGAGGCTAGGTTTTGTATAAAGTGTCATTCTAAACGTGCTGGCCAGTCGTATCTCGCTGGATTGTACCTGCTACCTCTGGTAAGATGAGGCCCTGAACCATAAACCCTTGGTATCGGAGGCCCGGGATGGGGCCTGAGGCACAAAGTAAAGGAATGGTCAAGACTTTGCTACCATAAAGCAAAGTTCAGCTGGGAGCCAGAGGCAGGCCCGGCTCACAGAAGCTGCCAAGAAGAAGGCTGCTAGTTGCATGTATACACATACCTAAAGGGGACCAAGCACTAATAGGATAAACATGGACAAGGATGGCACCAGAACGGTCCGCTACGAACACTTCCCACAGAGATAACGAGGAACAGGCTGACCCATCCTAAAGACAGGGTCAGAAGGAAAATACGATGGATAGACTTGTTTCTTGGACCCAACCTGTACCAGGAGAGAGGCAGCACCCCAACACAGAGGGGCTGGACCTCCATGCGTCAGGAGTGATGTGTAACCTGTTTGTACCTGTGTACAAGAATGCACCTCTGAGGGGTTGACTTTGTCTGGCCTAGGGAGCAGTGGAGAGTCCCGCCACTGACTGAGCTGTGTCCATTGTCGGGGGGCACATATTCGTAGTATGTCCAGTAGAGTCTGCCGGAAACTATTTCTGTGCTTCGTTTGGCAATAAACCTGGCCGGTTGCCTTCGTACCTTACTGGTGTCTGTGGTCATTGGGGGTCCTCTCGGGGTCTGCTGTGTCAGCGATCTGCAGAGCCGGGGCAGCACGCAGGGAGAACACACACGCAGCCGACTGTTATCATCACTGGACAGAGCAGAGCACCACCCCGGTGACGTCTGACCGTCCGCAGGTGACAGCAGCTGGGTGTGTCCTACCTGTGTGAATGCTGGTGAAAGTGCAGCTGGGGGGCTTTGCAGCTTGTCACAGCAGCACGGTGTAAGCGGGAGTCCAGGCTGGTGGGCCGAGGGGCTCAGTGGTACCCCAGTTCCAGGTGGTACCCCGGGGGGACGCATCACATTGCTGAGTGCAGCAGAACCAGCGAATATTGGAAACCGGCACCCCTCTGAGCAGCACCTTCTCATGGGCAGAATGAATTCCCTCCATCGTCTCCAAACTTCCAGAAAGCTTGAGCATTTAGCTGCTCCGTTCTCCCCCTCAGGGCTTGGCCTTGGTTTCTGTTTGCTCCGGGAGACACACGGTGGGTCAGTAACATCCCTCCAGGCCCAAGGGGCTTCAGACAGACCCTCCACTCAGGACCATTCCCTGCTCCTTCTGCACCACAGAGCAGGAGCCTCAGCAGCCCCTGCCCGACCTCCTGCCTGCAGGACTAGCCCCCAGAAGGGTCCCCTTGCCGCTGCCAGACCCCACTGCTGCCCCCCACCAGCTACGTCCCTCTGCTCCTTGGGGAGGACGGGCCCTGTCTCGAGGGGGGTCCCGCTGCTGCCGGAACACAACCAAAAAGCAACGAGCTGCCCGAGACTCCCTCCCCTCCGGGTGCCAGGAACCGGCCCTTGCCCAGCGCCCACGCCCGCGGAGCTGTGCAGCTCACATCTCTGTGCGCCAGCCGCGCCGTCAGCAGGGACAGAGGCCTGCTCCTCGCAGGCCCCGGGAGGGTGAAGTCACGGCGGGGGCTTGACAGACCCCCTGGAGGAAAGGCACCATCCCCCAGGGAGGGCAGCCGGGGCACAGCCCGAGCGCCAGGCACGTCTCCTGCAGTCCCCTCAGGCTCTGCCCAGCGAGTGATGGCGCCTCTCCCAGCTCTGGGTCCGCGGGGAGAGTGGAGCAGGGTGAACCTGGGCGCGGTGGGGAACCTCTCCGGGAGCAGGGCAGGAGGAAGCAGGGCTGGGAGAGGTGCCCCCCTCGCCACCCAGCCCAGAGGAGCCAGGTCCAGCCCCCAGAGTGGCCCCCTACGTTCCCTCTCAGCTGCGCGGCCGCACAGGTGCTCAGGGCTGGGGCGGGGAGAAGTGTCTCTCCCCCAGCCCCAACCGGTCAGGCCTTCGTCTGCAGCCAGGTTAAGAGAGCAGCAGCCATGAGCTGAGACGCAGAAACTCACATCCCCACAATCCCTCTAAATGACATTGAAACAATGGACTATCCGGCGGCGAAGAAGGAGACCCCGTCCTAATGGCCCCCGCCAGCACCAGGTACAGAAACGGATCTTAAGCTGGTTCAAGAAAACTTGGTTTGATAGTGTCTGTCTGGAAAGAAATCACTTCTCAAGAGTTGGGGTTGTGAAATCCTCATTTCTTTATTGTTTTGTCATTCTGCTCCCCACTTCCCTATGGCTTGTCTGTCTGGTCTCTGCCTGGTGCTTGGATTGTTTCTGTCTGTTACATAATTGATGTTGCTGGGCGTAAATGAATTCAGGGGTGGGGTAGGAGAGGTTCGAGAACGTTGTTACCCTTGGTTGGAAGTGGTTTGTAAAATGTTAGGGTAACGATTGGTTAAGGTCTCGCTAAGCAGGGCTCAGACTGAAGGCTGCAGGGCAGGTGGTGTCAGGGAGCTGGCAGCCAGCTACCACAAGACACACTCCTTCCTGCGGGAGGCAGGGGATAACGGGGCGACCCCTGGGCACCCCGAGAACCGTCACAACAGGTGAGGAGGTGGCTGGGCGCTGGTGAGTTTTTCTTGGACCCTGTTGTATTTAGCAGCTACTCGGGCTGTTTGAACGTTGTGGGTGGAGCTGTCCCCTTAAGGACAAGGTGGGAAATGGTCGAAAGTTACCTGGGTAAGTTCCCCATGCGTCCCGCTGCCAGCAGCCTCCCCTCAGGACCCCCGGACGCTCACCGGCGAAGCACACCGGAGCTGGCTGGTGCAGGGCTCATCGGGGGTGGGGGGGGGGTCAGGACCCCCCTGGGCTCTTTGCTTTTCCTACTCCCATCCCCCAAGGCCCCTGTGAGTGGGGGCACGACCTGGGGTCAAATCAATGCTCTCCACAGGCCGGAGTAAGGTCTAGTCCTCCCATTTGCCCCAGGGAATCCAGGCACCATCCAGCGTCTTCACTCCCAGCCCCCCAGGTAATTTTCACGGTGTGACGGAGCAGGGAGTGGGGCGCATTGACCTGGGGATGTCCCGCGGGAGTTTGACTGGGACTGGCTGCATCGGTGCTGGATGGTGGGGGTGACGCCTCTTGGGGGATGATACCTGATCCTGTAACCTGAGCCTGGGCGGGAGGAGGGGGGGCTGGGCTGGGTCCAGGTGACACCTTTGACCAGGAAACTGGACAAAGGCTGAAGGAGCAGCTGGGGGGGGGGGGGCAGGGTGAGGCAGCATGAAGGGGTTTCAGTTTGGGGCTTGCTGGGCCAATGAAGGGAGGCCCAGCTGGGGCTCTAGGCTCCCCACCCATCAAGACGGACCTTACTGAGGGGTCCTGGTCTCTGCACCTACAAGCTCTGCTTTAGACCATGTTCCTGTCGGCTAATAAACCTTCTGTGGTGGGCGGAGAGTCCTGGGGAACTGCAGGAAGTGGGGTGCAGGCCCCGACTCCCCCACGCTCTGTGACACCCTGTACGGCTGCAGCTTGCTGGGGCATGGGGGCGACAGAGTCCACAAGTCAGCGCCACGCGAAGGCACCCAGGACGAGCACACCTGGCGGGCCCGGGACCCAACGCGAGTGGGGCGTTTGCTGGCAGCCGGATTCCTTAGCTCCGTCACGAAACGCTGCTGGAGGCGGGAACACGAGGCCTGGCGGGGGCTTTGGCGTTCCCCACTGGCTGAAGTGAGTGATGCGTGTGTCAGGCGGGCACAGCAGCAGAGCCCAGCCCCGAGCGAACCCAAACCTTGGTGGCCAGAGGGAGTCCCGGAGCCCACAGCCACACGGCCAGCAGGGGGCAGTCGTGCTGCAGCTGCTGAGCTTGTGACTGACGGCCACGGAGCTGCGGGACCTGCCAGTGCCACTCAGGCAAGCATGGCCGGACAGTCAGACCGCGGTCAACAGTAGAACGAGGCCGTTACACAAACTGGGGGCTGTACGCACCAGCCTGCACAAAAGTGCAACGCCCGGACAATACAGTGACTGGTTCCAGGCAGCCATTCTCCAGCCTGCATGACACAGGGGCCCAGGCCAAGTGATCCAAATGCTGCTTTCCAACCTTGAGCTCTCTGAATCGCGGACTAAGCGGCGCCGCTAACCAAGTGTGCGTCAGGAACGAGCTGGAGCCATGGCCAGGTGGGAGCCACGTGCATTCATAGAATCACAGACTATCAGGGTTGGAAGGGACCTCAGGAGGTCATCTAGTCCCACCCCCTGCTCAAAGCAGGACCAATCCCCAACTACATCATCCCAGCCAGGGCTTTATCAAGCCTGACCTTAAAAACTTCTAAGGAAGGAGATTCCACCACCTCCCTAGGGAACCCATTCCAGTGTTTCACCACCCTCCTAGTGAAAAAGTCCATCCTAAACCTCCCCCACTGCAACTTGAGACCACTACTCCTCGTTTTGTCATCTGCTACCACTGAGAACAGTCTAGAGCCATCCTCTTTGGAACCCCCTTTCAGGTAGTTGAAAGCAGCTATCAAACCCCCCGTCAATTCATAGAATCATAGAATATCAGGGTTGGAAGGGACCCCTGAAGGTCATCTAGTCCAACCCCCTGCTCGAAGCAGGACCAATTCCCAGTTAAATCATCCCAGCCAGGGCTTTGTCAAGCCTGACCTTAAAAACCTCTAAGGAAGGAGATTCTACCACCTCCCTAGGTAACGCATTCCAGTGTTTCACCACCCTCTTAGTGAAAAACTTTTTCCTAATATCCAATCTAAACCTCCCCCACTGCAACTTGAGACCATTACCCCTTGTTCTGTCATCTGCTACCACTGAGAACAGTCTAGAGCCATCCTCTTTGGAACCCCCTTTCAGGTAGTTGAAAGCAGCTACCAAATCCCCCCTCATTCTTCTCTTCTGCAGGCTAAACAATCCCAGCTCCCTCAGCCTCTCCTCATAAGTCATGTGTTCCAGTCCCCTAATAATTTTTGTTGCCCTCCGCTGGACTCTTTCCAATTTTTCCACATCCTTCTTGTAGTGTGGGGCCCAAAACTGGACACAGTACTCCAGATGAGGCCTCACCAATGTCGAATAGAGGGGAACGATCACGTCCCTCGATCTGCTGGCAATGCCCCTACTTATACATCCCAAAATGCCATTGGCCTTCTTGGCAACAAGGGCACACTGCTGACTCATATCCAGCTTCTCGTCCACTGTCACCCCTAGGTCCTTTTCTGCAGAACTGCTGCCGAGCCATTCGGTCCCTACTCTGTAGCAGTGCATGGGATTCTTTTGTCCTAAGTGCAGGACTCTGCATTTGTCTTTGTTGAACCTCATCAGATTTCTTTTGGCCCAATCCTCTAATTTGTCTAGGTCCCTCTGTATCCTATCCCTCCCCTCCAGCGTATCTACCACTCCTCCCAGTTTAGTGTCATCTGCAAACTTGCTGAGGGTGCAATCCACACCATCCTCCAGATCATTTATGAAGATATTGAACAAAACCGGCCCCAGGACCGACCCTTGGGGCACTCCACTTGATACCGCCTGCCAACTAGACATGGAGCCATTGATCACTACCCATTGAGCCCGACAATCTAGCCAACTTTCTATCCACCTTATAGTCCATTCATCCAGCCCATACTTCTTTAACTTGCTGGGAAGAATACTGTGGGAGACTGTGTCAAAAGCTTTGTTAAAGTCAAGGAACAACACGTCCACCGCTTTCCCCTCATCCACAGAGCCCGTTATCTCATCATAGAAGGCAATTAGATTAGTCAGGCATGACTTGCCCTTGGTGAATCCATGCTGACTCTTCCTGATCACTTTCCTCTCCTCTAAGTGCTTCAGAATTGATTCCTTGAGGACCTGCTCCATGATTTTTCCAGGGACTGAGGTGAGGCTGACTGGCCTGTAGTTCCCAGGATCCTCCTTCTTCCCTTTTTTAAAGATGGGCACTACATTAGCCTTTTTCCAGTCGCCCGGAACTTCCCTGGATTGCCATGAGTTTTCAAAGATAATGGCCAATGGCTCTGCAATCACATCCGCCAACTCCTTTAGCACTCTCAGATGCAGCGCATCCGGCCCCATGGACTTGTGCTCGTCCAGCTTTTCTAAATAGTCCCGAACCACTGCTTTCTCCACAGAGGGCTGGTCACCTCCTCCCCATGCTGTGCTGCCCAGTGCAGCAGTCTGGGAGCTGACCTTGTTCATGAAGACAGAGGCAAAAAAAGCATTGAATACATTAGCTTTTCCCACATCCTCTGTCACTAGGTTGCCTCCCTCATTCAGTGAGGGTCCCACACTTTCCCTGACCTTCTTCTTGTTGCTAACTTACCTGAAGAAACCCTTCTTGTTACTCTTAACATCCCTTGCTAGCTGCAACTCCAGGTGTGATTTGGCCTTCCTGATTTCACTCCTACATGCCCGAGCAATATTTTTATACTCCTCCCCGATCCTTTGTCCAGTCTTCCACTTCTTGTAAGCTGCTTTTTTGTGTTTAAGATCACCCTCCTAGTGAAATAGTGTTTCCTAATATCCAACCTAAACCTCCCCCACTGCAACTTGAGACCATTACTCCTTTTTCTGTCATCTGCTACCACTGAGAACAGCTGAGTTCCATCCTCTTTGGAACGCCCCCCTTCCCCCTTCAGGTAGTTGAAAGCAGCTAACAAATCCCCCCTCATTCTTCTCTTCTGCAGACTAAATAATCCCAGTTCCCTCAGCCTATTCTCATACGTCATGTGCCCCAGCCCCCTGATCATTTTCATTGCCCTCCACTGGACTCTCTCCAATTTGTCCACATCCTTTCCGTAGTGTGGGGCCCAAAACTGGATGCAATACTCCAGGTGTGGCTTCACCAGTGCTGAATAGAGGGAACAATCACTCCCTTGATCTGCTGGCAATGCGCCTACTAATGCAGCCCAATATGCCATTAGCCTTCTTGGCAACAAGGGCGCAGTGGTGACACATATCCAGCTCTTCATCCACTGTAAACCCCAGGTCCTGTTCTGCAGAACTGCCTCTTAGCCAGTCGGTCCCCAGCCTATAGCAGTCCCTGGGATTCTTCCTTCCTAAGTGCACTTGTCGTTGTTGAGGGCAGAGATAGGGTCCAGAGTGACCTAGATAAATTGGCGGATTGGGCCAAGAGAACTCGTATCTCCCCACCCCCACCCCCGAAAGTGTAGTGTCATCCACAAGCTTGCTGAGGGTGCAATTCATCCCATCATCCAGATCATTAAATGGGAGAAAGAATTAAACAGAAATCTGTGACAAGTAACTGGGGACTGTAACAGCACTTCCTTAGCTGCTCCAAAAGCCACCATCCCACCCCGGAGAAAGAAGGCCGTAGTGGTTAAAACTAACCTGGCTTAGAGGAGAAGTCAGCTACAAACGCCGCATCTAACAAATGGAGGAAAGGGAGAGTTGATAGCAAAACTGTAACCCAGGAATCAGGAATTGTAGAAAATCGATAAGGGACGAAAGTAGAAACTTGTGGTCAGCAAATTTAAGGACATGAAGTTTTAAAAAGAATATTAAGAAAAGGAATCCTACCAGTGGTATTGTGTATTATGAGACAGAACTGATACATTTGATCAATAATAATGCAGAAAAGGAAAAAGTGGTCAATAAATATTTGTATCCTGTATTTTGGGGAAAAAACATCCTGTCATCCTATCAAACAATGAGGCTGGCACTTGTTCCATTCTACCAGTATCACTGGAGGATGTTAAACAGCAGCTACTAAAATTAGACATTTATAAATCAGAAGATCCAGGTAACTTGTGTCCAAGAGTTTTAAAAGAGCTGGCTGAGGAGCTCACTGGACTGTTAATGTTGGTTTTCAGTAAGTCTGGGGATGTTCCAGAAGAATGGAAGACAGCTAATGTTGTGGCAATATTTAAAAGGGCAAACGGGATGGCCTGAAGTAGTCTGTCACTCTGACATCAATCCTGGGCAGATGGGGGAGACCGTTTTGCAGAATACGCCACTCTGCCCCCATACACCACAGCCATGCCAATGCCGCGCCGGCTACGCCACACCCGGAGGTCCAGGCATGGCCGGGGTTCCCTCCACATGGGAGAGGTGCCTTCCTCCCAGCTGGGTGCCTTCCGGCGACCACCTGCACCCTGCGGCGTTGCAGACGAACACGTAACAAGGGCTGCACGAAGGCCACCTAGGGAGGAAGCACCCATGGGCAGCGCCAGTGATGTTTCACAGCAGTATGGAGCCAGCTGCCAGGGCTGTGCACTGCCGAAGGTCCATTGCTGGCTGGACGAGCCCCGGACAGTTCCAGGCATCGCCTTTCCAGGCTCCCATGAGAGGCCAAACAATCCTCCATGTCCCCATGTCGTGGGTCAGCCCCAGTCCAGGTGCAGCGGCCCTGGCCCTCCAGGCCCACCTCTGCCCCAGGTGCCAGCCCAGGCCTTGGGGATCAGCAGCAAGGGCCTGTTTGTTCTGTGCCGATTCCCTGGGCTGCTTCCTGCCTTTGCCCAGTTGCAGACATCGGTCGGAGAGCCGTGCTTGCCCGTCTCCTCCCGCCCGAGCTGCCAGCTCAGCATCTGCTCAGTTCGCTGCGGTGGGTGGGTGTTATCAGGGGGCTCTGACCCGTGCTCAAGAGGTAACCGAGCCCTCCATTAACCCTTCCTGGCTGCCATCACAGCTGTACGGGCCAAGGCCAAGCCACGAGCCAGAGCCCACCTGGTGGCCCAGGATGGATTTCCCACCCCCTCGAGCCGAGTAGGCACAGACTTGGCTGCACTGGCTGGGAAAATGCTCCCATCCGTCTCGACTGCGTGTCCCTGAACCATCCTGGGCCGGGGCTGCTACAGACAAGGGGGGGTCGTGCTACCACATCTATCGGGCTGCACACAGACCACATGCCCAGAGTGCAGCCTGGCTGGGGTTTGCACGGCAGCCATGGCGCGGGGGGCATCCTGCTGACACCTGGGTTCAGAGCAGACTGAGCCCAGGCTGCCTGTCGTGCCCGGCGCGGATGTCAGAGATTTGCAGACACATGGCGACGGCTAACTGAAGCCAGCGGGCGGCTCCGGGGTCCCGGGTGGCCCCACATCCCACACACCAGGGCCGTGCACATTGCTGGGGGAACCTGGGGTGCAACCAGCAGGGGGGTCACATGTGGTCACACGTGGGGTCATAGGAGGGCGTCACCCCAGAGGAACAAGCGACAGGGTGGCCAGAGCCCAGAAGGCAGGCGAGAGGGGCCCCCGAGTCGGTCTCAGGCAGGCACCAGCCCCCGGGCACCAGGGCCACAGGAACTGGCCTGGTTCTCCTGGCATCCGAGGTGCTGCTTGGATGAGAGACCCGCACGTCCAACGCCCGTGCAGGGCACCAAGCGCTCGGTCTCCACTGCTCGCTCTAGCTCCGCTCGGGCCCAAGCACTGCGCTCTCCTGCGCCTGGCTCCCCCTGCCGAGGCCAGGGCTCCCCCAGGCAGCACCTCCCAGCCCTGGGAGCAGCACCGGCCACGGGACCGTCCCACAGCGCTGGGGCGGGCACGGTGCCATCTCAGGGGGTGGGGGAGACGCGGGCAGTCGTGCGCTAGGAATGCTGTGACCCCGTTCCCCGGCTGCGGGGGGAGGCGCTGCACCGCTTGGCCACAGCGTCACCGAGCACGTAGGAGCGAGCCCTGCCCCGGCCTCCCTCGGGACCCTCTGGCTAAGTGCCGGGCTCAGCCGCGGCCTCCACGTCGCCCCAGGCAGCCAGCGGACGAGGGGAGGCCTGAGGCTTTGCTGGGGGAGCCGGGCCGAGCTCCCAGCACTGATGCCCGGGGAGGGGGGGGCACGGGCACTAAGGCGTTCCCCCCCAGTGCTCACACCAAGGCCACGTGGGGGAGAGGGGGGGACCTTGCTGATTTACACCCAACCCCCAGGAGGGCAGGTGCTGCGTGGACACTGCGCCCTTTGTCACCGGGCACCCCATCCGCTGGGCCCCTGCTGCGCCCAGCTCACCTCAGCCCCTTCGGGGCAGCGGAGGGCTGGGACGGGGGCTTGCTGGGGGCGGGGGCTCCCCTGCCTGGGGCACAGCCCATGAGGGAGACGGGAACCTGGCATCATGCTGCTGTGGCCCTAACGCTGGCCCCCACCCAGGCCTCGGGGCTGGTGCCCAGCTCTGAGAGCCCACCCCCTGCCCCGCCCCAGCAAGAGCTGCTCCTTCTCCCTGGCCACCCGTAGGCCCAGCAGCCGCATCACGCAGCCCGTACCCTTGGCATGGGCGCCCGGGGGCGTGAAAGGGGCAGTTTGCCCCCCAAAGCTAAGCAGCACTGTGACCCGGTGAGCGAGGCCCCCAGAGCCTCACCGTTATCTGCCCTGCCAGGAGCTGGAGCCAGCCCCAGCCCTGGGACAGGGCCCGAGCAGCTGGTGGGTCCGAGCAAGGGCCAAGCATGGGAGCTCAGCCCCTGCGGTTTGCTTGTCTCCCAGGTGCCCTCTGCTGCCCACACGGCTTGTAGGTGGTGCCAGGCTACAGCCCCAGTTAGGGGGGCTGCACACGGGAGGACCCCAGGGATCCCCAAGGCAGGAAAGCCCCGTGAGGCTTGCACAAGCAGCAAGGGGCTGAGCCGCACCCCACCCTGAGGCCCTGCCAGTCACTTCTTGCCATGCCCACCGCTCTCTACCCCACATCTGTCTCGTGGCTCCACCGCAGAACAGGGGGGCGGGGGCATGGCTCTGCGTGTGGCCAGGGGGGAGGATTAGGCAGGGCCAGGGGTGGGGCAGGGCAGGGCTGGCGGAGGGCCAGGTGCAGGGATGGAGTACGACAGGCCAGGGCGGGAACCAAGAGTCCAGCCTGTAGCGGGGCAGCCAGCACCCGTCATTGGTTCCCTCCAGGCCAGGGGACGGGCACTAGCCAGGGAAAGCAGGGGAGGAGGCTGCCCCCGATACGCCCCATATCCCCAGCAGCTGGGTCAGTCTGGGTTACAGCACCCACAGATCCACCGTTCCACCAAGCGCTAGCAGATGCCCGGGGGGGCACCCCCTCCCACCCCACTCACTGACCCAGGGCCCCCTGACAGAGGCCCTTGGCTGCCCCTCGGCACTGGCCCCCGTGTGAGCCTGGCGATGCTGCAGCCCTGCGAGCCCCTGCACCCCAGGGCCCCACTCAGCCCTCTGTCCCTGCACCCTCCACAGCACTGCACCCCCTGCCAAGCCCCCACTCATGGCAGCCCAGCGATCCTGGTGCCACGGGGAGGTTGGGCCTGCCTCCCCCCACAGGGACAGGGCCCAGCATACTTTCAGAATACTTTATTTTGTACATATGGTTCATTAGCATACGGCAGTCCCACCCCCACTTGCACCCATGTGTGGAGGGTGCTGGCTGTAACCCTGGGACTGAGGGGCTGAAAGCTGGGGGGGGAAGCTTAGATTCGTGGCTCCTGGGCGTGAGCCAGGCGTGGGGGTAGCATTGCCCTGGGGGCAGGAGGGGCAGGATCTGGCTCCTGGGGGGTTCATAGCGGCGATGGCTGTGGGGCTCCCTAGGCAGGGGGGTGCAGCCAGGATTGGGGGCTCCCCCGGAGACTAGCCCCCAGCACAGAGGGGGAACTGGGCTGGACACCCTCCCACCCGTGGGGTCTGCGGGGGGTGGGGGGAGGGACTTGTCGGGCCCTGGCAGTGCCATGATGGGCAGGCCTGGGGCATGCATCCCTGGAGTAACACAGAGTGAGACGCACCCGCAGCCAGGGCCTGGCAGAGGCCAGGGCACGCCCCGCTGCCCAGACCCACGCCAGGCCGCTGCTCTGGGGCCTGCAGGTCCCACGACCCCTCCCTGCCCCCAGCGCTGGGCTCGGCAACCCCATCCCTGAACCCAGCCACAGAAATAAAGTGCAGATCAACCCTAGTGAGAAGGGAGACACAGGGAGGGAGAGAGGGGAACGTGGGGGAGGGGTTACTGGAGGGCAGATCCGGGTGGGCTGGGGGAGGCCACAGTGGGAAGGCAGCTGGGGGTTGCTGGTGGGGTGCACAGCTGGGAGACACCAGAGAGGTGAGAGGTGCCAGGGAGCACAACGGGCTTTGCTGGCGGCACATGGGGGCAGCAGGTTGGCATTGCAGGGGGCACAGCAGGGCAGGGGGTGGGCATTGCTGGCGGGCACCGGGGGGCTGGGCAGGTGTTGCTGGTGGGCACAGGGGGCAGGCACTGCTGGGTGGCACCAGAGGCAGCGGGCAGACGGTGAGGGGTTGCACTGGGGGGTGGGCGTTGCTGCGGGCACTGCTGGGTTGCACTGGGGGGCGGTGGTGCTAGGTTCTACAGGGGAGCGGGCGGTGCTGCGGGCATTGGGGGGCGGGCGGTGGTGCTACATTTTACAGGGGGGTGGGCGGTGCTGGGTTGTACAGGGGAGTGGGGGGTGCGGGTGCTGGATTGCACTGGGGTGCAGGCAATGCTGGGGGGCTCAGAGGCGGGAGTTGCTGGTGGGTACGGGGGCGGTGATAGGCAGGAGATGCTGCACCCCAGAGAGAAGGAACAACGGCCCCAGCTCCCGTATTCCCATTGACCGTCGGGCCTGGATGGCTGGGGTGAGGGGCAGCCCCCCAACAAACACCAAAGGGCCCAGGTGTGGGGGAAGGGAAGACAGCCCCTAACCTTCACCGCAACCAGGGGGACCTGCTGGGCCGCCCCTCTCCGCGGGCCAGTCTCCCTGCTGTGGGGCACAGGCCGGCAGGCTCAAGGGTGGGTCCCCCCTCGCCGGGCTCTTGCACTGCAGCTTGGGGGGCCCAGGGCTCCTGCAAGCCCCCCCAGTGGGGCTGGGCACTCAGCACAAGCCTGCAGGTGGGGGAGCAGCCCTTCGGTCTCTAGTCCAGGCAGTGGGGCAGGTGCAGGCTGGGGCCCACCCGGTGCCCCTCAGCTACTGCAGGTAGCGATAGGCCTTGAAACAGTGGTTGCCCGAGTCGGCCACCACCACGTGTCCGTCCGAGGTGAGCGCCAGGCCCTGCGGCCCATACAGCGGGTCGGCCAGCGTGTTGATGTAGGACAGGAAGGAGCCTGAGCTGTCGAAGACCTGCCGAGAGAGGGGACTGTGACAAACCTGAGGGACGGTCTCAGACTGAGGCGGTTCTGGAACAAACTGATGAATTTAAACAGCAATAAGTCACCAGGAGCAGGTGGTCACCCAAGAGTTCTGAAAAAACTGTGAAATTGCAGAACTACTCTGTAACCTATCGCTTACATCAGCTTCTGTCCCAGATGGCTGGAGGAGAGCTAATGTGACACCAATTTTTAAAAAGGGCTCCGGAGGAGACCCTGGCAACTACAGGCCAATAAGCCTGACTTCAGTACCGGGCAAACTGGTTGAAACTAAAGAAAAGAACAAAATTGTCGGACACAGAGATGAACGTAATTTGTTGGGAAATAGTCAACATGGTTTTTGTAAAGGGAAATCCTGCCTCACTAATCTACTAGAATTGTTTGAGGGGATCAACAAGCACGCGAATAAGGGTGATCCAGTGGATACCGTGTGTTTAGATTTTCAGAAAGCCTTTGACAAGGTCCCTCACCAAAGGCTCTTAAGCAAAGTAAGCTGTCATGGGATAAGGGGGAAGGTCCTCTCATGAATTGGTAACTGGTTAAAAGACAGGAAACAAAGGGTAGGAATAAATGGTCGGTTTTCAGAATGGAGAGAGGTGAATAGTGGTGTCCTCCAGGGGTCTGTATGGGGCCCAGTCCTATTCAATATATTCATAAATGATCTGGAAAAAGGGGTAAACAGTAGGGCTGTCAATTAATCGCAGTTAACTCACGCGATTAACTAAAAAAATATTAATCACGATTAATCGCAGCTTTAATCACACTGTTAAACAATAGAATTCCAATTGCAATTAATTAAATATTTTTGGATGTTTTTCTACATTTTCAAATATATTGATTTCAATTACAGCACAGAATACAAAGTGTACAGTGCTCATCTTATATATATATATATATTTTTATTACAAATACCTGCACTCTGAAAACAAAAGGAATTTTTCAATTCACCTCACAGAAGTACTGTAGTGCATTCTCTTTAGAGATGGTGTTCCTAGCCTCTGTTTGCCAGAAGCTGGGAATGGGCGACAGGAGATGGCTCACTTGATGATTCCCTATTCTGTTCATTCCCTCTGGGGCACCTGGCACTGGCCACTGTCAGAGACCATCGTGCTGACCCAGTCTGGTCGTTCTTATGCTCTTTATCATGAAAGTGCAACTTACAAATGTAGGTTTTTTTTGTTACATAACTGCACTCAAAAACAAAACAATGCAAAACTTTAGAGCCTACAAGTCTAATTAGGCTAACTTCTTGTTCAGCCAATCGCTAAGACAAACAAGTGCGTTCACTTTTGTGGGAGATAATGCTGCCCACTTCTTGTTTACAATGTCACCTGGAAGTGAGAACAGGCATTCACATGGGACTTTTGTAGATGGCATTGCAAGGTATTTACGGGCTAGATATTAAACATTTGTATGCCTCTTCATGCTTTGGCCACCATGTGATGTTATTGACATAATCTGTAACCATTTAGATCACGGTTGCAACCACTCTCATATATTTGCAGCAAATATTGTACAAAGGTTATCGTATAAGGCGTCTAAGACAAGGTTATGTGTTGCTGGTTAGGATGATGCTGTCTGTTTGCACATATCATTTTGTATTTAAAGATATAAGTATTGGCTCTAGACTGTCTCTATTTCAAACTTCTGCTGTGCCTCTGGGTGACACCCCAGACATCAGCTCTGCCTAGCCTGCTGGATGGCCCATTAAGGACCATCAGTGGACACAAGTGACCCATTGAGAGAAGGCAGACATGCCTTGGGACTCAGCAAGGCATGCAGGGACCTGCCTAGGGACAAAACTCTGAGGTTTTTTCATGCCATGTGCTGGAATGATTGTCTTAGAAAGAAAGAAAGAAAGAAAGAAAGAAAGAAAGAAAGAAAGAAAGAAAGAAAGAAAGAAAGAAAGAAAGAAAGAAAGAAAGAAAGAAAGAAAGAAAGAAAGGCCACATGACAAGAGACTATAAAACGCTGCTGCAGCTCCTCACGAAAGCTCATGCTCAAATAAATTCGTTAGTCTCTAAGGTGCCACAAGTACTCCTTTTCTTTCTGCGAATACAGACTAACACGGCTGTTACTCTGAAACCTGTCTTGTCTTCAGTCCTTCTTGCCTCTGGAGGGACTTCGCTACAAACGGAAGCTCTACACAAAGGACTGAACGGCCCATCCCAGCTGGGGATGTTCTCCAGAGACTTAATTTGAACCTGCCGTTTATTCCATCACTGCTACAAGCCTGAACCAAGAACTTTGATATTGCTGTGTGTCATTGATTCCATTTCACCAGTTCTAGCTCTCATAGCTCTCTTATTCCTTTTATGAATAAACCTTTAGATTTTAGATTCGAAAGGATTGGCAACAGCGTGATTTGTGGGTAAGATCTGATTTGTATATTGACCTGGGTCTGGGGCTTGGTCCTTTGGGATCGAGAGAACCTTTTTCCTTTTACTGGGGTATTGGTTTTCATAACCATTCGACCCCATAACGAGGGGCACTGGTGGGGATACTGGGAAACTGGAGTGTCTGAGGGAATTGCTTGTGTGACTTACGTCTGACTTATGGGCAAAACCAAAGTCTTCTCTGTCTGGCTGGTTTGGTTTGCCTTGATGTGCATAGAAATCCTAGCCTTGGGCTGTAACTGCCCTGCTTGAAGCAATTTGTCCTGAATTGGCACTCTCAGCTGGGTCCCGCCAAAGCCAGCATTGTTACACACCATTCAAAAGACATGCTTCCATGCTAATGATGCTCGTTAAAAAAAATAATCCATTAATTAAATTTGTGACTGAACTCCTTGGGGAAGAATTGTATGTCTCCTGCTCTGTTTTACCTGGATTCTGCCATATATTTCATGTTATAGCAGTCTCAGATAATGACCCAGCACGTAGAATCATAGAAGATTAGGGTTGCAAGGGACCTCAGGAGGTCATCTAGTCCCACCCCCTGCTCAAAGCAGGACCAACCCCTAAATCATCCCAGCCAGGGCTTTGTCAAGCCGGGTCTTAAAAACCTCTAAGGATGGAGATTCCACCGCCTCCCTAGGTAACGCATTCCAGTGCTTTACCACCCACCTAGTGAAAAAGGTTTTCCTAATATCCAACCTAGACCTCCCCCACTGCAACTTGAGACCATTACTCCTTGTTCTGTCATCTGCCATCACTTAGAACAGCCGAGCTCCATTCTCTTTGGAACTCTCCATTCAGGTAGTTGAAGGCTGCTACCAAATCCCGCCGCACTCTTCTTCTCTGCTGACTAAATAACCCCAGTTCCCTCAGTCTCTCCTCATACGTCATATCCCCCAGCCCCCTAATAATTTTCGTTGCCCTCCACTGGACTCTCTTCAATTTGTCCACATCCTTTCTGTAGCAGGGGGCCCAAAACTGGACACAATACTCCAGGGGTGGCCTCACCAGTGCTGAATAGAGGGGAATAATCACTTCCCTCGATCTGCTGGCAATGCTCCTACCAATATAGCCCAATATGCCGTTAGCCTTCTTGGCAACAAGGGCACACTGTTGACTCATATCCAGCTTCTCGTCCACTGTAATCCCCAGGTCCTTTTCTGCAAAACTGCTGTTTAGCCAGTTGATCCCCAGCCTGTAGCAGTGCGTGGGATTCTTCCGTCCTAAGTGCAGGACTCTGCACTTGTCCTTGTTGAACCTCATCAGATTTCTTTTGGCCCAATCCTCCAATTTGTCTAGGTCACTCTGGACCCTATCCTTACCCTCCAGCGTATCTATCTCTCCCTCGAACTTAGTGTCATCCACAAACTTGCTGAGTGTGTAATCCATCCCATCCTCCAGATCATTAATAAAGATGTTGAACAAAACCGGCCCCAGGACCGACCCTTGGGGCACTCCACTTGATACCAGCTGCCAACTAGAGATCGAGCTGTTGATCACTACCCGTTGAGCCCAACGATCTAGCCAGCTTTCTATCCACCTTATAGTCCATTCATCCAATCCATACTTTATTAACTTGCTGGCAAGAATACTGTGGGAGACCGTATCAAAAGCTTTGCTAAAGTCAAGATATATCACATCCACCACTTTTCCCATATCCACAGAGCCAGTTATCTCATCACAGAAGGCAATCAGGTTGGTCAGGCATGACTTGCCCTTGGTGAATCCATGCTGACTCTTCCTGATCACCTTCCGCTCCTCCAAGTGCTTCAAAATGGATTCCTTGAGGACCTGCTCCGTGATTTTTCAGGGACTGAGGTGAGGCTGACCAGTCTGTTCGTTTTAAGAACACTTTCACTGCAGATTTGACAAAACGCAAAGAAGGTACCAATGTGCAATTTCTAAAGATAGCTACCGCACTCGACACAAGGTTTAAGAATCTGAAGCGCCTTCCAAAATCTGAGAGGGACGAGGTGTGGAGCAAACTTTCAAAAGCCTTAAAAAAGCAACACGCCGAAGAGAAAGCTACAGAACCTGAACCACCAAAAAAGAAAATCAACCTTCTGCTGGTGGCATCTGACTCAGAGGATGAAAATGAACATGTGTCGGTCCGCTCTGCTTTGGATCGTTATTGAGCAGAACCTGTCATCAGCAAGGACGCGTGTCCCCTGGAATGGTGGTTGAAGCATGAAGGGACATAAGAATCTTTAGCGCATCTGGCACGTAAATATCTTGCTACACCAGTTACAAAAGTCCCATGCGAATGCCTGTTCTCACTTCCAGGTGACACTGTAAACAAGAAGTGGGCAGCATTATCTCCCACAAAAGTGAACACTTTTGAGCGATTGGCTGAACAAGAAGTAGGACTGAGTGGATAGGCTCTAACGTTTTACATTGTTTTGTTTTTTAATGCAGTTATTTTTGTACATAATTCTACATGTGTAAGTTCAACTTTCAGGATAAAGAGATTGCGCTACAGTCCTTGTAATGGGGGAACTGAAAAATGCTATCTTATTTTTTTTTACAGTGGAAATATTTGTAATCAGAAATAAAGTGAGCACTGTGCACTTTGTATTCTGCGCTGTAACTGAAATCAATATATTTGAAAATGAAAAAAAATCCATAAATATTTCAATAAATTGAATTCTATTATTGTTTAACAGTGTGATTAATCACAATTAATGTTTTTAATCGCTCAACAGCCGTAGTAACCAGTGATGTGGCAAAATTTGCAGATGATACAAAACTGCTCAAGATAGTTAAGTCCTAGGCAAACTGCGAAGAGCTACAAAAGGATCTCACAAAACTGGGTGACTGGGCAACAAACTGACAGACGAAATTCAATGTTGATAACTGAAAAATAATGCACATTGGAAAACATAATCCCAGCTATCCATATAAAATGATGGGGTCTAAATGAGCTGTTACCACTCAAGAAAGATCTTGGAGTCATTGTGGATAGTTCTCTGAAAACATCCACTTAGTGTGCAGCGGCAGTCAAAAAAGCTAACAGAATGCTGGGAATCATTAAGAAAGGGAGAGATAAGATGACAGAAAATATCAGATTGCCCCATCTAAATCCATGGTATGCCCACACCTTGAATACCGCATGCAGATGTGGTCGCCATATCTCAAAAGTCAACAAAATTGATTAGGGGTCTGGATCCGTATGAGGAGAGATTAATGGAAAAGAGACGACTAAGGGGGGATATGATAGAGGTCTATAAACTCATGACTGGTGTGAAGACAGTAAATAAGGAAGTGTTATTTACTCCTCATAACACAAGAACTAGGGGTCACCAAATGAAATTAACAGGCAGCCGGTTTAAAAGAAACAAAAGGAAGTATTTCTTCACACAACGCACAGTTAACCTGTGGAACTCCTTGCCAGAGGATGTTGTGAAGGCCAAGACTATAACAGGGTTCAAAAAAGAACTAGCTAAGTTCATGGGGGATAGGTCCATCAATGGCTATTAGCCAGGATGGGCAGGGTTGGTGTCCCTCGCCTCTGTTTGCCAGAAGCTAGGAATGGGTGACAGGGGATGGATCACTTGATGATAACCTGTCTGTTCATTCCCTCTGGGGCACCTGGCATTGGCCACTGTCGGAAGACAGGATACTGGGCTGGATGGACCTTTGGTCTGACCCAGTATGGCCGATCTTTTGTTCTTATGTACTGCAGAGCCGTGGCATCACCCCCCAACAGGGTCTCCTCAACCCCCGGAACAACCTAGGCCCCTGCCCTGCCCAGTGCCAGGCCTGTGGGGGGTCTGAGCCACATCCTAGATTGCTACCCACCAGTGCCAGTCACAAGCTGGGCAGCCCTGGGGACAGCCTCATGGACCAGGGGAATCCCCTCCTGCTCCACATGTCACAAGCCTACGGAACTCACTGCCACCAGATACAAAGGGCCCAGGCACTTAGAGTCAAGGAGGGATGGGACATTTCTCTAATGTCAGAGAAGTGAATGCCAATGTGTGGGGGGAGGGGAGGAACTGCTGCATCAGGGCAGGACCACCAGCCTGGCAGGTTCCCAGTGCCCCCCATGCAAGTCCCGGCCCTCGCGCCCTACCTGGATCCGGCTGTTGCCCCAGTCGGCCACGATGATGTTGCCGTTGGAATCCACGGCCACGCCGGTGGGAGCGTTGAACTGCCCGTTCCCCTCCCCGTGTGAGCCAAACTTGAAGAGGAACTCGCCATCGGCGCTGTACACCTGGGGGAAGGAGAGGGGCTTGTCACCCCGCCAGCCACCACAGGG
Organism: Eretmochelys imbricata; assembly: GCF_965152235.1. NCBI lineage: Eukaryota > Metazoa > Chordata > Testudines > Cheloniidae > Eretmochelys > Eretmochelys imbricata. Next base: position 2,400 of record NW_027554360.1, on the reverse strand, counting down.
AGCCCCCGACCCAGCGCTTGGCTGGCAGGGACCCAGCCGGCTGGGACTGTGCCAGCACAGAAGGGCTAAGAGCTGGAACCTGGAGGAGGCGTTGGCTCGATGGAGGGCCACCACGGGCCGGGGAGCACCGGAGCGCGGGAGCGGGGCAGGTGGAAGGCGTGAGCAGGCCAAGGGGCCGGCAGGGGCCAGGCTGGGGCCTGGGGACCGGCAGCGAGGGAAAGGCCAACTCCGCGTTCCATGGCAGACGGGCTGGGTGGCGACCTCTTAACCGCTGCTGCTCTTGGCTCCCCAAGGTCGTCCCACGCTGGGGCCGGGACTGGTGAACCCTGCACTGCCCTCAGCTGGGCGGGGGGCCCTCCGCAGGGACACGGCTCCCCAGGGCCCATTGTGGCTGGAGGCGCTGGGCAGAGTGCAGCCGGTACACAGGTGGCTGGAGCCCAGGGGGTCAGTCTCTGGGGTGCTGAGGCAGTGTGTGCCGAGGAGAGCGGGATCCCGGGGGACTGGCCTGCAGAAGAGTTCCTCCCAGGGCCAGTCCTGTGGCTAGGTGCCGGGGTGCGGGCAGGGCCAGGTGTGATGAAGTGGGGCTGTTCTTAATGTTTCCTCTGAATACTGTAGGGGTGCCTCAGTTTCCCCTAGGCATTTCTTAAATCTCTAGGGGGTGGAATAAGGGGGTGTAATTGTTGCAGAGCAAAGGGCCAGGGTACATAAATGGCCGACACTCTGTCTCCTGGCAACTGATGGCCTGGGCCCTTGCCCCCTGCAAGGTGAGAGCTAAAGGGTTGGAGAACAAAGGAATCAGGAGACCTCCTGGCCCGGGAAAGGGACAAAGCCCAGAGGAGGAGGGGCTGGAGGGAGTTTCAGTTGGGGGCAGGCTGGGGACGTGGAGTGAAGTGCAGATGGGGTTGTCTGGCTCACTGCCCCCCAAAATGGACTCGACTGAGGGGTCCTGTTCTCTGCACCTACAAGCTCTGGTTTAGACCATGTTCCTGTCATCTAATAAACCTTCTGTTTTACTGGCTAGCTGAGAGTCACATCTGACTGTGGAGTTGGGGGGCAGGACCCTCCGGCTTCCCCAGGACCCCGCCTGGGTAGACACGCTGTGGGAAGCGCACGGAGGGGCAGAGGATGCTGAATGCTCCGAGGTCAGACCCAGGAAGGTGGAAGCCGTGTGAGCTGTGTGTCCTGCAGACAGTCTGCTGACAGAGAGGAGACTTCCTCAGAGTCCTGACTGGCTTCATAGGGAGCAGTTCCAGAGCATCGCCCGGGGACCCCGTGACACCAGGGCCCCACTCTCACCTTCACCGAGTGGTTGTGGAAGTCGGTCACTACGATCTCGTTCTTGTTGTTAACAGCGACGAAGTGGGGCCCTGGGAGGAGAGAAAGAAACCCCTGAACCTGCCTCAGCGCATGGGGCTGGGGCGGGCTCTGCTCGTCAGGGCAGGAGCCAGCTGGGGGCAGCTGGGGCAGGGGGAACCAGTGCCTGCCTCATGGCAGGGCAGGTCTGTCACCCCATCAAATGCCCGCTCTCCTGGGGATGGGGCAGGGAGGGCACAAGCCAGGGGCAGTGGAAGGGCCCAGGCCAGGCCCTGGAGGTTAGTGCACAGTGAATGCTGTAGGGGTTCAGGAGCAGCTGGTCAGCCTGGGCACTGGGGTGGGTGTGTGAGGAAGGGCAGTTAGTGACCACAGCAGCTGCCAGACCCATTAGAGAGGGAGAGACCTCAGCAGGAAACACCAGCCCTGCAGGGCATCATGGCCATTCACAGAGGACAAGTGCTGAGAAAGGAGAGAAAAGAACCCAGAAGTCCTGACTCCCGGCCTGCCCCCTGCCCCGCCCCAACCCACCAGACCTCACTCCCCTCCCAGAGGGGATAGAACCCAAGAGTCCTGGCTCCCAGTCCCCCCCGCTCTAACCACTAGCCCCCACTCCCCTCTGAGGTGGGAGAGAACCCAGGAGTCCTGGCTCCCAGCCCCCCCTGCACTAACCACTAGCCCCCACTCCCCTCCCAGCCGGGATAGAACCCAGGAGTCCTGGCTCCCAGCCCCTCTTGCTCTAACCCACCAGACCCCAGTCCCCTCCCAGCCGGAATAGAACCCAGGAGTCCTGGCTCCCAGCCCTTCTTGCTCTAACCCACCAGACCCCACTCCCCTCCCAGCCGGGATAGAACCCAGGAGTCCTGGCCCCCAGCCCCCCCTGCCCTAACCACTATCGCCCACTCCCTTCCCAGACAGGAGAGAACCCAGGAGTCCTGACCCCCAGTCTCGCACTCAGGCCACAAGTGTGCGCTGCCTGTCCAAGCGCCCGGTAGCCCAGCGGAGTGAAGGTCACCAAACTCACCAGGCTGGCCCAGCAGGAAGCCAAAGGCATGCAGTAGTAAGGACCTGCCGGTCGCGGTATTACCA
>NW_027554359.1:0-60372 GCF_965152235.1 Eretmochelys imbricata | reverse complement strand
TGATAGATAGGGAAGGAAGGAGGGAGGGAGGGAGGGGGTGGATGGGGATGGATGGATAGATAGGGAAGGAGGGAGGGAGGGAGGGGGTGGATGGGGATGGATCGATAGGTAGGGAAGGAGGGAGGGAGGGAGGGGGTGGATGGGGATGGATGGATAGGTAGGGAAGGAGGGAGGGAGGGAGGGAGGGGGTGGATGGGGATGGATAGGTAGGGAAGGAGGGAGGGAGGGAGGGGGTGGATGGGGATGGATGGATAGGTAGGGAGGGAGGGAGGGAGGGGGTGGATGGGGATAGATAGAGGGGGTGGATGGGGATGGATGGATAGATAGGGAAGGAGGGAGGGAGGGAGGGGGTGGATGGGGATAGATGGGGGGGTGGATGGGGTGGATGGGGATAGATAGGGGGGGTGGATGGGGATGGATCGATAGGGAGGGAGGGAGGGGGTGGATGGGGATAGATAGAGGGGGTGGATGGGGATGGATGGATAGATAGGGAAGGAGGGAGGGAGGGAGGGAGGGGGTGGATGGGGATGGATGGATAGGGAAGGAGGGAGGGAGGGAGGGGGTGGATGGGGATGGATGGATAGGGAAGGAGGGAGGGAGGGAGGGGGTGGATGGGGATGGATCGATAGGGAGGGAGGGAGGGAGGGAGGGGGTGGATGGGGATGGATGGATAGGGAAGGAGGGAGGGAGGGAGGGGGTGGATGGGGATGGATCGATAGGGAGGGAGGGAGGGAGGGAGGGGGTGGATGGGGATGGATGGATAGGGAAGGAGGGAGGGAGGGAGGGAGGGGGTGGATGGGGATGGATGGATAGGGAAGGAGGGAGGGAGGGAGGGAGGGAGGGGGTGGATGGGGATGGATGGATAGGGAAGGAGGGAGGGAGGGAGGGGGTGGATGGAGATGGATCGATAGAGAGGGAGGGAGGGAGGGAGGGGGTGGATGGGGATAGATAGAGGGGGTGGATGGGGATGGATGGATAGATAGGGAAGGAGGGAGGGAGGGAGGGGGTGGATGGGGATAGATGGGGGGGTGGATGGGGTGGATGGGGATAGATAGGGGGGGTGGATGGGGATGGATCGATAGGGAGGGAGGGAGGGAGGGGGGGGTGCACAGGGATAGATAAATGGTGTGTAGTGTGGAGTCACCTGGGGGAAATGCCACCCAGCCGGAGCCCGCACCCCGAACCCCAGGTTGGAACCCCCTCCCACACCCAAATTCCTCCCTCAGCCTGCACCCCCTCCTGAACCCCCTCCCGCACCCTGCAGCCCCTCCCGCACCCAAACTCCCTCCTGGAGCCCACCCCCCGTCCTGCCCCCCACCCTCCTGCCCCAGCCCAGTGAAAGTGAATGAGGGTGGGAGAGAGTGAGCGGTGGAGGGAAGGGGGATGGACTAAGTGGTGGGCGGGGCCCCAAGGAAGGAGTGGGCGGGGCCCCAAGGACGGGGCGGGGCCCCAAGGAAGGAGTGGGCGGGGCCCCAAGGAAGGAGTGGGCGGGGCCCCAAGGACGGGGCGGGGCAAGGGCTTTGTGGCATCAGGAAATTGGCAGCCACCCCCACGCTGGCCCCACAGCACCCCACCGTCACGTACCCAGGCAGCATCACACTCGCTCCCCGGCGTTCGCCATCCGCCGCACGCTCACCCCGCCAAAGCATCGAGCCCCCGGCGAGGGTCGCCCGCCCGTCTCGCCCTCTCTTGCAGCCCCCCAATATCTCCTGCAGCCAGAGGGACACTCACACACGTACACACGCCTTGCCGCACAGTCCTACTGACGCAATGGGCCCCCCACACACGCACACTCAGTTCCAGCAGTGCGCATCACAATCCCTCACAGACACACACCCTGACACACTCCCAGGTGCACACACATTGACACAATGCCTTCCATGTGTGCACACAGCCCGAGACAACCCCAGCTCCGCACACCCCGAGACAACCCCAGCTCCGCACACCCTGAGACAACCCCAGCTCCGCACACCCTGACACAATCCCAGCTCCGCACACCCTGAGACAACCCCAGCTACGCACACCCCGAGACAACCCCAGCTACGCACACCCTGAGACAACCCCAGCTCCGCACACCCTGACACAACCCCAGCTACGCACACCCCGACACAATCCCAGCTCCACACACCCTGACACAATCCCAGCTCCGCACACCCTGAGACAACCCCAGCTCCGCACACCCTGAGACAACCCCAGCTCCGCACACCCTGAGACAACCCCAGCTCCACACACCCTGACACAACCCCAGCTACGCACACCCTGACACAATCCCAGCTACGCACACCCTGACACAATCCCAGCTACGCACACCCTGACACAACCCCAGCTCCGCACACCCTGAGACAACCCCAGCTACGCACACCCTGACACAACCCCAGCTACGCACACCCTGAGACAACCCCAGCTACGCACACCCTGAGACAACCCCAGCTACGCACACCCTGACACAACCCCAGCTACGCACACCCTGAGACAATCCCAGCTACGCACACCCTGAGACAACCCCAGCTACGCACACCCTGACACAACCCCAGCTCCACACACCCTGACACAATCCCAGCTCCACACACCCTGACACAACCCCAGCTCCGCACACCCTGAGACAACCCCAGCTACGCACACCCTGAGACAACCCCAGCTACGCACACCCTGACACAACCCCAGCTACGCACACCCTGACACAACCCCAGCTACACACACCCTGACACAACCCCAGCTACACACACCCTGAGACAACCCCAGCTACGCACACCCTGACACAACCCCAGCTACGCACACCCTGACACAACCCCAGCTCCGCACACCCTGACACAATCCCAGCTACGCACACCCTGACACAACCCCAGCTCCGCACACCCTGAGACAACCCCAGCTACGCACACCCTGAGACAACCCCAGCTACGCACACCCCGAGACAACCCCAGCTCCGCACACCCTGAGACAACCCCAGCTACGCACACCCTGACACAACCCCAGCTCCGCACACCCTGAGACAACCCCAGCTACGCACACCCTGACACAACCCCAGCTACGCACACCCTGAGACAACCCCAGCTACACACACCCCGAGACAATCCCAGCTACGCACACCCCGAGACAATCCCAGCTACGCACACCCTGACACAACCCCAGCTACGCACACCCTGAGACAACCCCAGCTACGCACACCCTGACACAACCCCAGCTCCACACACCCCGAGACAATCCCAGCTACGCACACCCTGACACAACCCCAGCTACGCACACCCTGACACAACCCCAGCTACGCACACCCTGACACAACCCCAGCTCTGCACACCCTGACACAATCCCAGCTACGCACACCCCGAGACAACCCAGCTCCACACACCCTGACACAACCCCAGCTACACACACCCTGACACAACCCCAGCTACGCACACCCCGAGACAACCCCAGCTACGCACACCCTGAGACAACCCCAGCTCCGCACACCCTGAGACAACCCCAGCTACACACACCCTGACACAACCCCAGCTCCGCACACCCTGACACAACCCCAGCTACACACACCCTGACACAACCCCAGCTCCACACACCCTGACACAACCCCAGCTACACACACCCTGAGACAACCCCAGCTCCGCACACCCTGAGACAACCCCAGCTACGCACACCCTGAGACAATCCCAGCTACACACACCCTGAGACAACCCCAGCTCCACACACCCTGAGACAATCCCAGCTCCACACACCCCGACACAACCCCAGCTACGCACACCCTGAGACAACCCCAGCTACGCACACCCCGAGACAACCCCAGCTACGCACACCCTGACACAACCCCAGCTACGCACACCCTGACACAACCCCAGCTACGCACACCCTGAGACAACCCCAGCTGCACACACCCTGAGACAACCCCAGCTACACACACCCTGAGACAACCCCAGCTCCGCACACCCTGAGACAACCCCAGCTCCGCACACCCTGAGACAACCCCAGCTACGCACACCCTGACACAACCCCAGCTACGCACACCCTGACACAACCCCAGCTACGCACACCCTGACACAATCCCAGCTACGCACACCCCGAGACAACCCCAGCTCCACACACCCTGACACAACCCCAGCTACGCACACCCTGACACAACCCCAGCTACGCACACCCCGAGACAACCCCAGCTACGCACACCCTGAGACAACCCCAGCTCCGCACACCCTGAGACAACCCCAGCTACACACACCCTGACACAACCCCAGCTCCGCACACCCTGACACAACCCAGCTACACACACCCTGACACAACCCCAGCTCCACACACCCTGACACAACCCCAGCTACACACACCCTGAGACAACCCCAGCTCCGCACACCCTGAGACAACCCCAGCTACGCACACCCTGAGACAATCCCAGCTCCACACACCCTGAGACAACCCCAGCTCCACACACCCTGAGACAATCCCAGCTCCACACACCCCGACACAACCCCAGCTACGCACACCCTGAGACAACCCCAGCTACGCACACCCCGAGACAACCCCAGCTACGCACACCCTGACACAACCCCAGCTCCGCACACCCTGAGACAACCCCAGCTCCGCACACCCTGAGACAACCCCAGCTCCGCACACCCTGAGACAACCCCAGCTACGCACACCCTGACACAACCCCAGCTACGCACACCCTGACACAACCCCAGCTACGCACACCCTGAGACAACCCCAGCTACGCACACTCTGACACAACCCCAGCTCCGCACACCCTGAGACAACCCCAGCTACGCACACCCTGACACAACCCCAGCTACGCACACCCTGACACAACCCCAGCTACGCACACCCTGACACAATCCCAGCTCCACACACCCTGACACAATCCCAGCTCCACACACCCTGACACAATCCCAGCTCCGCACACCCTGACACAATCCCAGCTCCGCACACCCTGACACAATCCCAGCTCCGCACACCCTGACACAACCCCAGCTCCACACACCCTGAGACAACCCCAGCTCCACACACCCTGAGACAACCCCAGCTACGCACACCCTGACACAACCCCAGCTACGCACACCCTGACACAACCCCAGCTCCACACACCCCGAGACAACCCCAGCTCCACACACCCCGAGACAACCCCAGCTACGCACACCCTGACACAACCCCAGCTACGCACACCCTGACACAACCCCAGCTACGCACACCCCGAGACAACCCCAGCTCCACACACCCCGAGACAATCCCAGCTACACACACCCTGAGACAACCCCAGCTACGCACACCCTGACACAACCCCAGCTACGCACACCCTGACACAACCCCAGCTACGCACACCCCGAGACAACCCCAGCTCCACACACCCTGAGACAATCCCAGCTACACACACCCCGAGACAACCCCAGCTACGCACACCCCGAGACAACCCCAGCTACGCACACCCCGAGACAACCCCAGCTCCACACACCCTGAGACAACCCCAGCTACGCACACCCTGACACAACCCCAGCTACGCACACCCTGACACAACCCAGCTCCACACACCCCGAGACAACCCCAGCTCCACACACCCCGAGACAACCCCAGCTACGCACACCCTGACACAACCCCAGCTACGCACACCCTGACACAACCCCAGCTACGCACACCCCGAGACAACCCCAGCTCCACACACCCCGAGACAATCCCAGCTACACACACCCTGAGACAACCCCAGCTACGCACACCCTGACACAACCCCAGCTCCGCACACCCTGACACAACCCCAGCTACGCACACCCTGACACAACCCCAGCTACGCACACCCCGAGACAACCCCAGCTCCACACACCCTGAGACAATCCCAGCTACACACACCCCGAGACAACCCCAGCTACGCACACCCCGAGACAACCCCAGCTACGCACACCCTGACACAACCCCAGCTACGCACACCCTGACACAACCCCAGCTACGCACACCCTGAGACAACCCCAGCTCCACACACCCCGAGACAATCCCAGCTACGCACACCCTGACACAACCCCAGCTCTGCACACCCTGACACAATCCCAGCTACGCACACCCTGAGACAACCCCAGCTCCACACACCCTGACACAACCCCAGCTACACACACCCTGACACAACCCCAGCTACGCACACCCCGAGACAACCCCAGCTACGCACACCCTGAGACAACCCCAGCTCCGCACACCCTGAGACAACCCCAGCTCCGCACACCCTGAGACAACCCCAGCTACACACACCCCGAGACAACCCCAGCTCCGCACACCCTGACACAACCCCAGCTACACACACCCTGAGACAACCCCAGCTCCGCACACCCTGAGACAACCCCAGCTACGCACACCCTGAGACAACCCCAGCTCCACACACCCTGAGACAATCCCAGCTCCACACACCCTGAGACAACCCCAGCTCCACACACCCTGAGACAATCCCAGCTCCACACACCCCGACACAATCCCAGCTACGCACACCCCGACACAATCCCAGCTACGCACACCCTGACACAACCCCAGCTACGCACACCCTGAGACAACCCCAGCTCCACACACCCTGACACAACCCCAGCTACGCACACCCTGACACAACCCCAGCTACGCACACCCTGACACAATCCCAGCTCCACACACCCTGACACAATCCCAGCTCCGCACACCCTGACACAATCCAGCTCCGCACACCCTGAAACAATCCCAGCTCCGCACACCCTGACACAACCCCAGCTCCGCACACCCTGAGACAACCCCAGCTACGCACACCCTGACACAATCCCAGCTACGCACACCCTGAGACAATCCCAGCTACGCACACCCCGAGACAACCCCAGCTACGCACACCCCGAGACAATCCCAGCTACGCACACCCTGAGACAACCCCAGCTACGCACACCCTGACACAACCCCAGCTCCACACACCCCGAGACAACCCCAGCTACACACACCCTGAGACAACCCCAGCTACACACACCCCGAGACAACCCCAGCTACGCACACCCTGAGACAACCCCAGCTACGCACACCCTGACACAACCCCAGCTCCACACACCCCGAGACAACCCCAGCTCCGCACACCCTGAGACAACCCCAGCTACGCACACCCTGACACAATCCCAGCTACGCACACCCTGAGACAATCCCAGCTACGCACACCCCGAGACAACCCCAGCTACGCACACCCGAGACAACCCCAGCTACGCACACCCTGAGACAACCCCAGCTACGCACACCCTGACACAACCCCAGCTCCACACACCCCGAGACAACCCCAGCTACACACACCCTGAGACAACCCCAGCTACACACACCCCGAGACAACCCCAGCTACGCACACCCTGAGACAACCCCAGCTACGCACACCCTGACACAACCCCAGCTCCACACACCCCGAGACAACCCCAGCTACACACACCCTGAGACAACCCCAGCTACGCACACCCTGACACAATCCCAGCTACGCACACCCCGAGACAACCCCAGCTACGCACACCCTGAGACAACCCCAGCTACGCACACCCTGACACAACCCCAGCTCCACACACCCCGAGACAACCCCAGCTCCACACACCCTGAGACAATCCCAGCTACACACACCCTGAGACAACCCCAGCTCCGCACACCCCGACACAATCCCAGCTACACACACCCTGACACAACCCCAGCTACGCACACCCCGAGACAACCCCAGCTCCACACACCCTGACACAACCCCAGCTACGCACACCCTGAGACAATCCCAGCTCCACACACCCTGACACAACCCCAGCTACGCACACCCTGAGACAACCCCAGCTCCGCACACCCTGAGACAACCCCAGCTCCACACACCCCGAGACAACCCCAGCTACGCACACCCTGAGACAACCCCAGCTCCACACAGCCCGAGACAACCCCAGCTACGCACACCCTGAGACAACCCCAGCTCCGCACACCCCGAGACAACCCCAGCTCCACACACCCCGAGACAACCCCAGCTACGCACACCCTGAGACAACCCCAGCTCCACACACCCCGAGACAACCCCAGCTCCGCACACCCCGACACAATCCCAGCTCCGCACACCCCGACACAATCCCAGCTACGCACACCCCGACACAACCCCAGCTACGCACACCCTGAGACAATCCCAGCTCCACACACCCTGAGACAATCCCAGCTCCACACACCCTGAGACAATCCCAGCTCCACACACCCTGAGACAACCCCAGCTCCACACACCCTGACACAACCCCAGCTACGCACACCCTGACACAACCCCAGCTCCGCACACCACGAGACAACCCCAGCTCCACACACCCTGAGACAACCCCAGCTACGCACACCCTGAGACAACCCCAGCTCCACACACCCTGACACAACCCCAGCTCCGCACACCCTGAGACAACCCCAGCTCCGCACACCCTGACACAACCCCAGCTACGCACACCCTGACACAACCCCAGCTACGCACACCCTGACACAACCCCAGCTACACACACCCCGAGACAACCCCAGCTACGCACACCCTGACGCAACCCCAGCTCCACACACCCTGAGACAATCCCAGCTACGCACACCCTGACACAACCCCAGCTACACACACCCTGAGACAACCCCAGCTACGCACACCCTGACACAACCCCAGCTACGCACACCCTGACACAACCCCAGCTACGCACACCCTGAGACAATCCCAGCTACGCACACCCTGAGACAACCCCAGCTACGCACACCCTGAGACAACCCCAGCTACACACACCCTGAGACAACCCCAGCTACGCACACCCTGACACAACCCCAGCTACACACACCCTGAGACAACCCCAGCTACGCACACCCTGACACAACCCCAGCTACGCACACCCTGAGACAACCCCAGCTACGCACACCCCGACACAACCCCAGCTCCACACACCCTGACACAACCCCAGCTACGCACACCCTGACACAATCCCAGCTACGCACACCCTGAGACAACCCCAGCTACGCACACCCTGAGACAACCCCAGCTACGCACACCCTGAGACAACCCCAGCTACGCACACCCTGACACAACCCCAGCTCCGCACACCCTGAGACAACCCCAGCTACGCACACCCTGACACAACCCCAGCTCCACACACCCTGACACAACCCCAGCTCCACACACCCTGACACAACCCCAGCTCCACACACCCTGACACAATCCCAGCTACGCACACCCTGAGACAATCCCAGCTCCGCACACCCTGACACAATCCCAGCTACGCACACCCTGAGACAATCCCAGCTCCGCACACCCCGAGACAACCCCAGCTACGCACACCCCGAGACAACCCCAGCTACGCACACCCCGACACAACCCCAGCTACGCACACCCCGACACAACCCCAGCTCCGCACACCCTGACACAACCCCAGCTACGCACACCCTGAGACAACCCCAGCTCCACACACCCTGACACAACCCCAGCTACGCACACCCCGAGACAACCCCAGCTCCACACACCCTGAGACAACCCCAGCTACGCACACCCTGAGACAACCCCAGCTACGCACACCCTGACACAACCCCAGCTCCACACACCCCGACACAATCCCAGCTCCACACACCCTGAGACAATCCCAGCTCCACACACCCTGAGACAATCCCAGCTCCACACACCCTGAGACAACCCCAGCTACACACACCCTGACACAACCCCAGCTACGCACACCCCGAGACAACCCCAGCTACGCACACCCTGAGACAACCCCAGCTCCACACACCCTGACACAACCCCAGCTACGCACACCCTGAGACAACCCCAGCTCCACACACCCTGACACAACCCCAGCTCCACACACCCTGACACAACCCCAGCTCCACACACCCTGACACAACCCCAGCTCCACACACCCTGACACAATCCCAGCTCCGCACACCCTGAGACAACCCCAGCTCCGCACACCCTGACACAACCCCAGCTCCACACACCCTGACACAACCCCAGCTACGCACACCCTGACACAACCCCAGCTCCACACACCCTGACACAACCCCAGCTCCACACACCCTGACACAATCCCAGCTCCGCACACCCTGAGACAACCCCAGCTCCGCACACCCTGACACAACCCCAGCTACGCACACCCTGACACAACCCCAGCTCCACACACCCTGACACAACCCCAGCTACGCACACCCTGACACAACCCCAGCTACGCACACCCTGAGACAATCCCAGCTCCACACACCCTGACACAACCCCAGCTCCACACACCCTGACACAATCCCAGCTCCGCACACCCTGAGACAATCCCAGCTCCACACACCCTGAGACAATCCCAGCTCCGCACACCACGAGGCAACCCCAGCTCCGCACACCCTGACACAACCCCAGCTCCGCACACCCTGAGACAACCCCAGCTCCGCACACCCTGACACAACCCCAGCTACGCACACCCTGAGACAATCCCAGCTCCACACACCCTGAGACAACCCCAGCTCCGCACACCCTGACACAACCCCAGCTCCGCACACCCTGACACAACCCCAGCTACGCACACCCTGACACAACCCCAGCTACGCACACCCTGAGACAACCCCAGCTACGCACACCCCGAGACAACCCCAGCTACGCACACCCTGACACAACCCCAGGTGCACACACCCTGACACAACCCCAGCTACGCACACCCTGAGACAACCCCAGCTACGCACACCCTGACACAATCCCAGCTCCACACACCCTGAGACAATCCCAGCTCCACACACCCTGAGACAATCCCAGCTCCACACACCCTGACACAACCCCAGCTCCGCACACCCTGAGACAACCCCAGCTCCACACGCCCTGACACAACCCCAGCTACGCACACCCTGAGAGAATCCCAGCTCCACACACCCTGACACAACCCCAGCTCCACACACCCTGACACAACCCCAGCTCCACACACCCTGACACAACCCCAGCTACGCACACCCTGAGACAATCCCAGCTACGCACACCCTGAGACAACCCCAGCTACACACACCCTGACACAACCCCAGCTACGCACACCCCGAGACAACCCCAGCTCCACACACCCTGAGACAACCCCAGCTACGCACACCCTGAGACAACCCCAGCTCCACACACCCTGACACAACCCCAGCTACGCACACCCTGAGACAACCCCAGCTCCACACACCCCGAGACAACCCCAGCTACACACACCCCGAGACAACCCCAGCTACGCACACCCTGACACAACCCCAGCTCCGCACACCCTGACACAATCCCAGCTCCACACACCCTGACACAACCTCAGCTCCGCACACCCTGAGACAACCCCAGCTACGCACACCCCGAGAGAATCCCAGCTCCACACACCCTGAGACAATCCCAGCTACGCACACCCTGAGACAATCCCAGCTACGCACACCCTGACACAACCCCAGCTACGCACACCCTGACACAACCCCAGCTCCACACACCCTGACACAATCCCAGCTCCACACACCCTGACACAACCTCAGCTCCGCACACCCTGAGACAACCCCAGCTACGCACACCCCGAGACAATCCCAGCTCCACACACCCTGAGACAACCCCAGCTACGCACACCCTGAGACAACCCCAGCTACGCACACCCTGAGACAACCCCAGCTACGCACACCCTGACACAATCCCAGCTACGCACACCCTGACACAACCCCAGCTACGCACACCCTGAGACAACCCCAGCTACGCACACCCTGAGACAACCCCAGCTCCGCACACCCTGAGACAACCCCAGCTCCGCACACCCTGAGACAACCCCAGCTCCGCACACCCTGAGACAACCCCAGCTACGCACACCCTGACACAATCCCAGCTACGCACACCCTGACACAACCCCAGCTACGCACACCCTGAGACAACCCCAGCTACGCACACCCTGACACAACCCCAGCTCCGCACACCCTGAGACAACCCCAGCTCCGCACACCCTGAGACAACCCCAGCTACGCACACCCCGAGACAACCCCAGCTCCACACACCCTGACACAATCCCAGCTACGCACACCCTGAGACAATCCCAGCTACGCACACCCTGAGACAACCCCAGCTACGCACACCCTGACACAACCCCAGCTACGCACACCCTGACACAACCCCAGCTACGCACACCCTGACACAACCCCAGCTCCACACACCCTGAGACAACCCCAGCTCCACACACCCTGAGACAACCCCAGCTCCACACACCCTGAGACAACCCCAGCTCCACACACCCTGAGACAACCCCAGCTACGCACACCCCGAGACAACCCCAGCTACGCACACCCCGAGACAACCCCAGCTCCACACACCCTGACACAACCCCAGCTACGCACACCCTGACACAACCCCAGCTCCGCACACCCTGAGACAACCCCAGCTACGCACACCCTGACACAACCCCAGCTACGCACACCCTGACACAACCCCAGCTACGCACACCCCGACACAATCCCAGCTACGCACACCCCGAGACAACCCCAGCTACGCACACCCCGAGACAACCCCAGCTACGCACACCCTGACACAACCCCAGCTACGCACACCCTGACACAATCCCAGCTCCGCACACCCTGAGACAACCCCAGCTCCGCACACCCTGACACAACCCCAGCTACGCACACCCTGACACAATCCCAGCTACGCACACCCTGACACAACCCCAGCTACGCACACCCCGACACAATCCCAGCTACGCACACCCCGAGACAACCCCAGCTCCACACACCCTGACACAACCCCAGCTACGCACACCCTGACACAACCCCAGCTACGCACACCCTGACACAATCCCAGCTCCGCACACCCTGAGACAACCCCAGCTCCGCACACCCTGACACAACCCCAGCTACGCACACCCTGACACAATCCCAGCTACGCACACCCTGACACAACCCCAGCTACGCACACCCTGAGACAACCCCAGCTACGCACACCCCGAGACAACCCCAGCTCCACACACCCTGAGACAACCCCAGCTACGCACACCCTGACACAACCCCAGGTGCACACACCCTGACACAACCCCAGCTACGCACACCCTGACACAACCCCAGCTACGCACACCCTGACACAACCCCAGGTGCACACACCCTGACACAACCCCAGCTACGCACACCCTGAGACAACCCCAGCTACGCACACCCTGACACAATCCCAGCTCCACACACCCTGAGACAACCCCAGCTACGCACACCCTGACACAACCCCAGCTACGCACACCCTGACACAACCCCAGCTACGCACACCCTGAGACAACCCCAGCTACGCACACCCCGAGACAACCCCAGCTCCACACACCCTGAGACAACCCCAGCTACGCACACCCTGACACAACCCCAGCTACGCACACCCTGACACAACCCCAGGTGCACACACCCTGACACAACCCCAGCTACGCACACCCTGAGACAACCCCAGCTCCGCACACCCTGAGACAACCCCAGCTACGCACACCCCGAGACAACCCCAGCTACGCACACCCTGACACAACCCCAGCTACGCACACCCTGACACAACCCCAGCTACGCACACCCCGAGACAATCCCAGCTCCACACACCCCGAGACAACCCCAGCTACGCGCACCCTGACACAACCCCAGCTACGCACACCCTGAGACAACCCCAGCTCCGCACACCCTGAGACAACCCCAGCTACGCACACCCCGAGACAACCCCAGCTACGCACACCCCGAGACAACCCCAGCTACGCACACCCCGAGACAACCCCAGCTACGCACACCCTGACACAACCCCAGCTACGCACACCCTGACACAACCCCAGCTACGCACACCCCGAGACAACCCCAGCTCCACACACCCTGACACAACCCCAGCTACGCACACCCCGAGACAACCCCAGCTCCACACACCCTGAGACAACCCCAGCTCCACACACCCCGAGACAACCCCAGCTCCACACACCCCGAGACAACCCCAGCTACGCACACCCCGAGACAACCCCAGCTACGCACACCCTGACACAACCCCAGCTACGCACACCCTGACACAACCCCAGCTACGCACACCCTGACACAACCCCAGCTCCACACACCCCGAGACAATCCCAGCTACGCACACCCTGACACAACCCCAGCTACGCACACCCCGAGACAATCCCAGCTCCACACACCCCGACACAACCCCAGCTACGCACACCCCGAGACAATCCCAGCTCCACACACCCCGAGACAACCCCAGCTACGCGCACCCTGACACAACCCCAGCTACGCACACCCTGAGACAACCCCAGCTCCGCACACCCTGAGACAATCCCAGCTACGCACACCCTGACACAACCCCAGCTACGCACACCCTGACACAACCCCAGCTACGCACACCCCGAGACAATCCCAGCTCCACACACCCCGACACAACCCCAGCTACGCACACCCCGAGACAATCCCAGCTCCACACACCCCGAGACAACCCCAGCTACGCACACCCTGACACAACCCCAGCTACGCACACCCTGACACAATCCCAGCTACGCACACCCCGAGACAACCCCAGCTACGCACACCCTGACACAACCCCAGCTACGCACACCCTGACACAACCCCAGCTACGCACACCCCGAGACAACCCCAGCTACGCACACCCTGACACAACCCCAGCTACGCACACCCTGACACAACCCCAGCTACGCACACCCTGACACAACCCCAGCTCCACACACCCCGAGACAATCCCAGCTACGCACACCCTGACACAACCCCAGCTACGCACACCCTGACACAATCCCAGCTACGCACACCCTGACACAATCCCAGCTACGCACACCCCGAGACAACCCCAGCTACGCACACCCTGAGACAACCCCAGCTACGCACACCCTGAGACAACCCCAGCTACGCACACCCTGAGACAACCCCAGCTCCACACACCCTGACACAATCCCAGCTACGCACACCCTGACACAATCCCAGCTACGCACACCCTGAGACAACCCCAGCTACGCACACCCTGAGACAACCCCAGCTACGCACACCCCGAGACAACCCCAGCTACGCACACCCCGAGACAACCCCAGCTACGCACACCCTGACACAACCCCAGCTACGCACACCCTGACACAACCCCAGCTCCGCACACCCTGACACAACCCCAGCTACGCACACCCTGAGACAACCCCAGCTACGCACACCCTGACACAATCCCAGCTCCACACACCCTGAGACAACCCCAGCTACGCACACCCCGAGACAACCCCAGCTACGCACACCCTGACACAACCCCAGCTACGCACACCCTGACACAATCCCAGCTCCGCACACCCTGACACAACCCCAGCTACGCACACCCTGAGACAACCCCAGCTCCACACACCCTGAGACAACCCCAGCTACGCACACCCCGAGACAACCCCAGCTACGCACACCCTGACACAACCCCAGCTACGCACACCCTGACACAACCCCAGCTACGCACACCCCGAGACAATCCCAGCTCCACACACCCCGAGACAACCCCAGCTACGCGCACCCTGACACAACCCCAGCTACGCACACCCTGAGACAACCCCAGCTACGCACACCCTGAGACAACCCCAGCTACGCACACCCCGAGACAACCCCAGCTACGCACACCCCGAGACAACCCCAGCTACGCACACCCTGAGACAACCCCAGCTACGCACACCCCGACACAACCCCAGCTACGCACACCCTGAGACAACCCCAGCTCCACACACCCTGAGACAACCCCAGCTCCACACACCCTGACACAACCCCAGCTCCACACACCCTGACACAACCCCAGCTCCACACACCCTGAGACAACCCCAGCTCCACACACCCTGAGACAACCCCAGCTACGCACACCCTGAGACAACCCCAGCTACGCA
Source organism: Eretmochelys imbricata (assembly GCF_965152235.1). Classification (NCBI taxonomy): domain Eukaryota; kingdom Metazoa; phylum Chordata; order Testudines; family Cheloniidae; genus Eretmochelys; species Eretmochelys imbricata. Next base: position 44,602 of record NW_027554359.1, on the reverse strand, counting down.
CACCCTGACACAACCCCAGCTCCACACACCCTGAGACAACCCCAGCTCCGCACACCCTGAGACAACCCCAGCTACGCACACCCTGAGACAACCCCAGCTACGCACACCCTGACACAATCCCAGCTCCGCACACCCTGAGACAACCCCAGCTACACACACCCTGAGACAATCCCAGCTACGCACACCCTGAGACAACCCCAGCTACGCACACCCTGACACAACCCCAGCTCCGCACACCCTGAGACAACCCCAGCTCCGCACACCCTGACACAATCCCAGCTACGCACACCCTGAGACAACCCCAGCTCCACACACCCCGAGACAACCCCAGCTACGCACACCCCGACACAACCCCAGCTACGCACACCCTGACACAATCCCAGCTCCACACACCCCGAGACAACCCCAGCTACACACACCCTGACACAACCCCAGCTACGCACACCCTGAGACAACCCCAGCTACACACACCCTGAGACAACCCCAGCTACGCACACCCTGACACAATCCCAGCTACACACACCCTGAGACAACCCCAGCTCCACACACCCCGAGACAACCCCAGCTACGCACACCCCGAGACAACCCCAGCTACGCACACCCTGAGACAACCCCAGCTACACACACCCTGAGACAACCCCAGCTCCGCACACCCTGACACAACCCCAGCTCCGCACACCCTGACACAACCCCAGCTACGCACACCCTGAGACAATCCCAGCTACGCACACCCTGACACAACCCCAGCTACGCACACCCTGAGACAACCCCAGCTACGCACACCCCGAGACAACCCCAGCTACGCACACCCTGACACAACCCCAGGTGCACACACCCTGACACAACCCCAGCTACGCACACCCTGAGACAACCCCAGCTACGCACACCCTGACACAACCCCAGCTACGCACACCCCGAGACAACCCCAGCTCCACACACCCTGAGACAACCCCAGCTACGCACACCCTGAGACAACCCCAGCTACGCACACCCCGAGACAATCCCAGCTACACACACCCTGAGACAACCCCAGCTACGCACACCCCGAGACAACCCCAGCTACGCACACCCTGAGACAACCCCAGCTACGCACACCCCGAGACAACCCCAGCTACGCACACCCCGAGACAACCCCAGCTCCGCACATCCTGACACAACCCCAGCTACGCACACCCCGAGACAACCCCAGCTACGCACACCCTGAGACAACCCCAGCTACGCACACCCTGAGACAACCCCAGCTACGCACACCCTGACACAACCCCAGCTCCGCACACCCTGAGACAATCCCAGCTACGCACACCCTGACACAACCCCAGCTACGCACACCCCGAGACAACCCCAGCTACGCACACCCCGAGACAACCCCAGCTACGCACACCCTGACACAACCCCAGCTACGCACACCCTGAGACAACCCCAGCTACGCACACCCTGACACAACCCCAGCTACGCACACCCCGACACAACCCCAGCTACGCACACCCCGAGACAACCCCAGCTACGCACACCCTGACACAACCCCAGCTACGCACACCCCGACACAACCCCAGCTACGCACACCCTGAGACAACCCCAGCTCCACACACCCTGACACAACCCCAGCTACACACACCCTGACACAACCCCAGCTACGCACACCCTGAGACAACCCCAGCTCCACACACCCTGACACAATCCCAGCTACGCACACCCCGAGACAACCCCAGCTCCACACACCCTGACACAATCCCAGCTACGCACACCCTGAGACAATCCCAGCTCCACACACCCCGAGACAACCCCAGCTACGCACACCCTGAGACAACCCCAGCTACACACACCCTGACACAACCCCAGCTACGCACACCCCGAGACAACCCCAGCTACGCACACCCTGACACAATCCCAGCTACGCACACCCTGAGACAACCCCAGCTCCGCACACCCCGAGACAACCCCAGCTACGCACACCCTGACACAACCCCAGCTCCGCACACCCTGACACAACCCCAGCTCCGCACACCCTGAGACAACCCCAGCTACACACACCCTGACACAACCCCAGCTACGCACACCCCGAGACAACCCCAGCTACGCACACCCTGACACAACCCCAGCTCCACACACCCTGAGACAACCCCAGCTCCGCACACCCTGACACAATCCCAGCTCCGCACACCCTGACACAACCCCAGCTCCGCACACCCTGAGACAACCCCAGCTACACACACCCTGACACAACCCCAGCTCCACACACCCTGACACAACCCCAGCTCCGCACACCCTGAGACAACCCCAGCTACACACACCCTGACACAACCCCAGCTACGCACACCCCGAGACAACCCCAGCTACGCACACCCTGACACAACCCCAGCTCCGCACACCCTGAGACAATCCCAGCTCCACACACCCTGACACAACCCCAGCTACGCACACCCTGAGACAACCCCAGCTACGCACACCCTGAGACAACCCCAGCTCCACACACCCCGAGACAACCCCAGCTACGCACACCCTGAGACAACCCCAGCTACGCACACCCTGAGACAACCCCAGCTCCACACACCCTGAGACAACCCCAGCTCCACACACCCCGAGACAACCCCAGCTACGCACACCCCGAGACAACCCCAGCTACGCACACCCTGACACAACCCCAGCTCCACACACCCTGAGACAACCCCAGCTCCGCACACCCTGACACAATCCCAGCTCCGCACACCCCGAGACAATCCCAGCTCCACACACCCCGAGACAATCCCAGCTCCACACACCCCGAGACAATCCCAGCTCCACACACCCTGACACAATCCCAGCTCCACACACCCTGACACAATCCCAGCTCCGCACACCCTGAGACAATCCCAGCTCCACACACCCTGACACAATCCCAGCTCCACACACCCTGACACAATCCCAGCTCCGCACACCCCGAGACAATCCCAGCTCCACACACCCTGACACAATCCCAGCTACGCACACCCTGAGACAACCCCAGCTCCGCACACCCCGACACAATCCCAGCTCCACACACCCCGACACAATCCCAGCTCCACACACCCCGACACAACCCCAGCTCCACATACCCTGACACAACCCCAGCTCCGCACACCCTGAGACAACCCCAGCTCCGCACACCCTGACACAACCCCAGCTCCGCACACCCCGAGACAACCCCAGCTACGCACACCCCGAGACAACCCCAGCTACGCACACCCTGACACAACCCCAGCTCCACACACCCTGAGACAACCCCAGCTCCGCACACCCTGACACAATCCCAGCTCCGCACACCCCGAGACAATCCCAGCTCCACACACCCCGAGACAATCCCAGCTCCACACACCCTGACACAATCCCAGCTCCGCACACCCCGAGACAATCCCAGCTCCACACACCCTGACACAATCCCAGCTACGCACACCCTGAGACAACCCCAGCTCCGCACACCCTGACACAACCCCAGCTCCGCACACCCTGACACAACCCCAGCTCCGCACACCCCGAGACAACCCCAGCTCCGCACACCCTGACACAATCCCAGCTCCGCACACCCTGAGACAATCCCAGCTCCGCACACCCTGAGACAATCCCAGGTGCACACACATTGACACAATGCCTTCCATGTGTGCACACACCCCGAGACAACCCCAGCTCCGCACACCCTGAGACAACCCCAGCTCCACACACCCTGAGACAATCCCAGCTCCGCACACCCTGACACAACCCCAGCTCCGCACACCCTGACACAACCCCAGCTCCGCACACCCTGACACAACCCCAGCTACGCACACCCTGAGACAACCCCAGCTCCACACACCCTGAGACAATCCCAGCTCCACACACCCTGACACAACCCCAGCTCCACACACCCCGACACAACCCCAGCTCCGCACACCCTGAGACAACCCCAGCTCCGCACACCCTGACACAACCCCAGCTCCGCACACCCTGAGACAACCCCAGCTCCACACACCCTGAGACAATCCCAGCTACGCACACCCCGAGACAACCCCAGCTCCGCACACCCTGAGACAACCCCAGCTCCACACACCCTGAGACAATCCCAGCTCCGCACACCCTGACACAACCCCAGCTCCGCACACCCTGACACAACCCCAGCTCCGCACACCCTGACACAACCCCAGCTACGCACACCCTGAGACAACCCCAGCTCCACACACCCTGAGACAATCCCAGCTCCACACACCCTGACACAACCCCAGCTCCACACACCCCGACACAACCCCAGCTCCGCACACCCTGAGACAACCCCAGCTCCGCACACCCTGACACAACCCCAGCTCCGCACACCCTGAGACAACCCCAGCTCCACACACCCTGAGACAATCCCAGCTACGCACACCCCGAGACAACCCCAGCTACGCACACCCCGACACAATCCCAGCTCCGCACACCCTGACACAACCCCAGCTACGCACACCCTGACACAACCCCAGCTACGCACACCCTGAGACAATCCCAGCTCCGCACACCCTGACACAACCCCAGCTACGCACACCCTGAGACAACCCCAGCTACGCACACCCCGAGACAACCCCAGCTACGCACACCCTGACACAATCCCAGCTCCGCACACCCCGACACAATCCCAGCTCCACACACCCTGAGACAACCCCAGCTCCACACACCCCGACACAATCCCAGCTCCGCACACCCTGACACAATCCCAGCTCCGCACACCCTGACACAATCCCAGCTCCGCACACCCTGAGACAATCCCAGCTCCGCACACCCTGACACAACCCCAGCTACGCACACCCTGAGACAACCCCAGCTACACACACCCCGAGACAACCCCAGCTCCGCACACCCTGAGACAATCCCAGCTCCACACACCCTGACACAACCCCAGCTACGCACACCCTGACACAACCCCAGCTACGCACACCCTGAGACAACCCCAGCTACACACACCCCGAGACAACCCCAGCTACGCACACCCTGAGACAATCCCAGCTCCACACACCCTGACACAACCCCAGCTACGCACACCCTGAGACAATCCCAGCTCCACACACCCTGACACAATCCCAGCTCCACACACCCTGACACAATCCCAGCTCCACACACCCTGACACAATCCCAGCTACGCACACCCTGACACAACCCCAGCTCCACACACCCTGACACAACCCCAGCTACGCACACCCCGAGACAACCCCAGCTCCACACACCCTGACACAACCCCAGCTCCGCACACCCCGAGACAACCCCAGCTCCACACACCCTGACACAACCCCAGCTACGCACACCCCGACACAATCCCAGCTCCGCACACCCTGAGACAACCCCAGCTCCACACACCCCGAGACAACCCCAGCTCCACACACCCTGACACAATCCCAGCTCCACACACCCTGACACAATCCCAGCTCCACACACCCTGACACAACCCCAGCTACGCACACCCTGAGACAATCCCAGCTCCACACACCCTGAGACAATCCCAGCTCCGCACACCCTGACACAACCCCAGCTACGCACACCCCGACACAATCCCAGCTACGCACACCCCGACACAATCCCAGCTACGCACACCCTGACACAATCCCAGCTCCGCACACCCCGACACAATCCCAGCTCCACACACCCTGAGACAACCCCAGCTCCACACACCCCGACACAATCCCAGCTCCGCACACCCTGACACAATCCCAGCTCCGCACACCCTGACACAATCCCAGCTCCGCACACCCTGACACAACCCCAGCTCCGCACACCCTGAGACAATCCCAGCTCCGCACACCCTGACACAACCCCAGCTACGCACACCCTGAGACAACCCCAGCTACACACACCCCGAGACAACCCCAGCTCCGCACACCCTGAGACAATCCCAGCTCCACACACCCTGACACAACCCCAGCTACACACACCCCGAGACAACCCCAGCTACGCACACCCTGAGACAATCCCAGCTCCACACACCCTGACACAACCCCAGCTACGCACACCCTGAGACAATCCCAGCTCCACACACCCTGACACAATCCCAGCTCCACACACCCTGACACAATCCCAGCTCCACACACCCTGACACAATCCCAGCTACGCACACCCTGACACAACCCCAGCTCCACACACCCTGACACAACCCCAGCTACGCACACCCCGAGACAACCCCAGCTCCACACACCCTGACACAACCCCAGCTACGCACACCCCGAGACAACCCCAGCTCCACACACCCTGACACAACCCCAGCTACGCACACCCCGACACAATCCCAGCTCCGCACACCCTGAGACAACCCCAGCTCCACACACCCCGAGACAACCCCAGCTCCACACACCCTGACACAATCCCAGCTACGCACACCCCGAGACAACCCCAGCTACGCACACCCCGACACAACCCCAGCTACGCACACCCTGAGACAATCCCAGCTACGCACACCCCGACACAACCCCAGCTCCACACACCCTGACACAATCCCAGCTCCGCACACCCCGAGACAACCCCAGCTACGCACACCCTGAGACAATCCCAGCTCCGCACACCCCGAGACAATCCCAGCTCCGCACACCCCGACACAACCCCAGCTACACACACACACAACCTCAGCTACACACACCCTGACACAATCCCAGCTCCACACACCCTGACACAATCCCAGCTACACACACACACAACCTCAGCTACACACACCCTGACACAATCCCAGCTCCACACACCCTGAGACAATCCCAGCTCCACACACCCTGACACAATCCCAGCTACGCACACCCTGACACAATCCCAGCTACGCACACCCTGAGACAATCCCAGCTCCACACACCCTGACACAACCCCAGCTCCACACACCCTGACACAACCCCAGCTCCGCACACCCTGACACAACCCCAGCTACGCACACCCTGACACAACCCCAGCTACGCACACCCTGAGACAATCCCAGCTCCACACACCCTGACACAACCCCAGCTCCGCACACCCTGAGACAACCCCAGCTCCGCACACCCTGAGACAACCCCAGCTCCACACACCCCGAGACAACCCCAGCTCCACACACCCTGACACAATCCCAGCTCCACACACCCTGACACAATCCCAGCTCCGCACACCCTGACACAACCCCAGCTACGCACACCCTGACACAATCCCAGCTACACACACACACAACCTCAGCTACACACACCCTGACACAATCCCAGCTCCACACACCCTGAGACAACCCCCGCTCCACACACCCTGAGACAATCCCAGCTCCACACACCCTGACACAACCCCAGCTCCACACACCCCGACACAACCCCAGCTCCGCACACCCTGAGACAACCCCAGCTCCGCACACCCTGAGACAACCCCAGCTCCGCACACCCTGAGACAATCCCAGCTACGCACACCCTGACACAATCCCAGCTCCACACACCCTGACACAACCCCAGCTACGCACACCCTGACACAACCCCAGCTACGCACACCCCGACACAATCCCAGCTCCGCACACCCTGACACAACCCCAGCTACGCACACCCCGACACAATCCCAGCTCCGCACACCCTGACACAATCCCAGCTCCGCACACCCTGACACAACCCCAGCTCCACACACCCTGAGACAATCCCAGCTCCGCACACCCTGACACAACCCCAGCTACGCACACCCCGACACAATCCCAGCTCCGCACACCCTGACACAATCCCAGCTCCGCACACCCTGACACAACCCCAGCTCCACACACCCTGACACAATCCCAGCTCCGCACACCCTGAGACAATCCCAGCTCCACACACCCTGAGACAATCCCAGCTCCGCACACCCTGACACAACCCCAGCTACGCACACCCCGACACAATCCCAGCTCCGCACACCCTGAGACAACCCCAGCTCCACACACCCTGAGACAACCCCAGCTACGCACACCCTGAGACAACCCCAGCTACGCACACCCTGAGACAACCCCAGCTACGCACACCCCGAGACAATCCCAGCTCCGCACACCCCGACACAATCCCAGCTCCGCACACCCTGAGACAACCCCAGCTCCACACACCCTGAGACAACCCCAGCTCCACACACCCTGAGACAACCCCAGCTCCACACACCCCGAGACAACCCCAGCTACGCACACCCTGACACAACCCCAGCTACGCACACCCTGAGACAACCCCAGCTACGCACACCCTGAGACAATCCCAGCTCCGCACACCCCGAGACAACCCCAGCTACGCACACCCTGAGACAACCCCAGCTACGCACACCCTGACACAACCCCAGCTACGCACACCCTGACACAACCCCAGCTACGCACACCCTGACACAACCCCAGCTACGCACACCCTGAGACAATCCCAGCTACGCACACCCTGACACAACCCCAGCTCCACACACCCTGACACAACCCCAGCTCCGCACACCCTGAGACAACCCCAGCTCCGCACACCCTGACACAACCCCAGCTCCGCACACCCTGAGACAACCCCAGCTCCACACACCCTGAGACAATCCCAGCTCCACACACCCTGAGACAACCCCAGCTCCACACACCCTGAGACAATCCCAGCTACGCACACCCTGACACAATCCCAGCTCCACACACCCTGACACAATCCCAGCTCCACACACCCTGACACAACCCCAGCTCCGCACACCCCGAGACAACCCCAGCTCCACACACCCTGACACAATCCCAGCTCCACACACCCTGACACAATCCCAGCTCCACACACCCTGACACAACCCCAGCTACGCACACCCTGAGACAATCCCAGCTCCACACACCCCGACACAACCCCAGCTCCGCACACCCTGACACAATCCCAGCTCCACACACCCTGAGACAATCCCAGCTCCGCACACCCTGACACAATCCCAGCTCCGCACACCCTGACACAATCCCAGCTACGCACACCCTGACACAATCCCAGCTCCACACACCCTGAGACAACCCCAGCTACGCACACCCTGACACAATCCCAGCTCCGCACACCCTGACACAATCCCAGCTCCGCACACCCTGAGACAATCCCAGCTCCACACACCCTGAGACAATCCCAGCTCCGCACACCCTGACACAATCCCAGCTACGCACACCCTGACACAATCCCAGCTCCACACACCCTGACACAATCCCAGCTACGCACACCCCGACACAATCCCAGCTCCGCACACCCTGACACAATCCCAGCTCCGCACACCCTGACACAACCCCAGCTCCGCACACCCTGAGACAATCCCAGCTCCACACACCCTGACACAACCCCAGCTACGCACACCCTGAGACAATCCCAGCTCCACACACCCTGAGACAACCCCAGCTACGCACACCCTGAGACAACCCCAGCTACGCACACCCTGAGACAACCCCAGCTCCGCACACCCTGAGACAATCCCAGCTCCGCACACCCTGACACAACCCCAGCTCCACACACCCCGACACAACCCCAGCTACGCACACCCTGAGACAACCCCAGCTACGCACACCCTGAGACAACCCCAGCTCCACACACCCTGACACAACCCCAGCTCCACACACCCTGACACAATCCCAGCTACGCACACCCTGAGACAACCCCAGCTACGCACACCCTGAGACAACCCCAGCTCCACACACCCTGACACAATCCCAGCTACGCACACCCTGAGACAACCCCAGCTACGCACACCCTGAGACAACCCCAGCTACGCACACCCTGAGACAACCCCAGCTACGCACACCCTGACACAATCCCAGCTCCACACACCCTGACACAATCCCAGCTACGCACACCCTGAGACAACCCCAGCTACGCACACCCTGACACAACCCCAGCTCCACACACCCTGACACAATCCCAGCTACGCACACCCCGAGACAACCCCAGCTACGCACACCCTGAGACAACCCCAGCTACGCACACCCTGAGACAACCCCAGCTACGCACACCCTGACACAATCCCAGCTACGCACACCCCGAGACAACCCCAGCTCCACACACCCTGAGACAACCCCAGCTCCACACACCCTGAGACAACCCCAGCTACGCACACCCTGAGACAACCCCAGCTACGCACACCCTGACACAACCCCAGCTCCGCACACCCTGAGACAACCCCAGCTCCACACACCCTGACACAACCCCAGCTCCACACACCCTGAGACAACCCCAGCTACGCACACCCTGAGACAATCCCAGCTCCACACACCCTGACACAACCCCAGCTCCACACACCCCGACACAACCCCAGCTCCGCACACCCTGAGACAACCCCAGCTACGCACACCCTGACACAACCCCAGCTCCACACACCCTGAGACAACCCCAGCTCCGCACACCCCGAGACAACCCCAGCTCCGCACACCCCGAGACAACCCCAGCTCCACACACCCTGACACAACCCCAGCTCCGCACACCCTGAGACAACCCCAGCTCCACACACCCTGACACAACCCCAGCTCCGCACACCCCGAGACAACCCCAGCTCCACACACCCCGACACAATCCCAGCTCCACACACCCTGACACAACCCCAGCTCCACACACCCTGACACAACCCCAGCTACGCACACCCTGAGACAATCCCAGCTCCACACACCCTGACACAATCCCAGCTCCACACACCCTGACACAACCCCAGCTCCACACACCCTGACACAACCCCAGCTCCACACACCCTGAGACAATCCCAGCTCCACACACCCTGAGACAATCCCAGCTCCACACACCCTGAGACAACCCCAGCTACGCACACCCTGACACAATCCCAGCTACGCACACCCTGACACAATCCCAGCTCCACACACCCTGACACAACCCCAGCTCCGCACACCCTGACACAACCCCAGCTACGCACACCCTGAGACAATCCCAGCTACGCACACCCTGAGACAATCCCAGCTACGCACACCCTGAGACAACCCCAGCTACGCACACCCTGACACAACCCCAGCTACGCACACCCTGAGACAATCCCAGCTACGCACACCCTGACACAATCCCTGCTCCGCACACCCTGACACAATCCCAGCTCCGCACACCCTGAGACAATCCCAGCTACGCACACCCTGACACAATCCCTGCTCCGCACACCCTGACACAATCCCAGCTACGCACACCCTGAGACAATCCCAGCTACGCACACCCTGACACAATCCCTGCTCCGCACACCCTGACACAATCCCAGCTCCGCACACCCTGAGACAACCCCAGCTCCACACACCCTGACACAACCCCAGCTCCGCACACCCTGAGACAACCCCAGCTCCACACACCCTGACACAACCCCAGCTACGCACACCCTGAGACAATCCCAGCTCCACACACCCTGACACAATCCCAGCTACGCACACCCTGAGACAATCCCAGCTCCACACACCCTGACACAATCCCAGCTACACACACCCTGACACAACCCCAGCTCCACACACCCTGACACAACCCCAGCTCCACACACCCTGAGACAACCCCAGCTACGCACACCCTGACACAATCCCAGCTCCGCACACCCTGAGACAATCCCAGCTCCACACACCCTGAGACAACCCCAGCTCCGCACACCCTGAGACAACCCCAGCTCCACACACCCTGACACAATCCCAGCTCCACACACCCTGACACAATCCCAGCTACACACACACACAACCTCAGCTACACACACACACAACCTCAGCTACACACACCCTGACACAATCCCAGCTCCACACACCCTGAGACAATCCCAGCTCCACACACCCTGACACAACCCCAGCTCCACACACCCCGACACAACCCCAGCTCCACACACCCTGACACAACCCCAGCTCCACACACCCCGACACAACCCCAGCTCCGCACACCCTGACACAACCCCAGCTCCGCACACCCTGAGACAACCCCAGCTCCACACACCCTGAGACAATCCCAGCTCCACACACCCCGAGACAACCCCAGCTCCACACACCCTGACACAATCCCAGCTCCACACACCCTGACACAACCCCAGCTCCACACACCCTGACACAACCCCAGCTACGCACACCCTGAGACAATCCCAGCTCCACACACCCTGAGACAATCCCAGCTCCGCACACCCTGACACAACCCCAGCTACGCACACCCCGACACAATCCCAGCTCCGCACACCCTGAGACAACCCCAGCTACGCACACCCTGAGACAATCCCAGCTCCACACACCCTGAGACAATCCCAGCTCCACACACCCTGACACAACCCCAGCTCCGCACACCCTGACACAACCCCAGCTACGCACACCCTGAGACAATCCCAGCTCCACACACCCTGAGACAATCCCAGCTCCGCACACCCTGACACAACCCCAGCTACGCACACCCCGACACAATCCCAGCTCCGCACACCCTGAGACAACCCCAGCTACGCACACCCTGAGACAATCCCAGCTCCACACACCCTGAGACAATCCCAGCTACGCACACCCTGACACAATCCCAGCTCCGCACACCCTGACACAACCCCAGCTACGCACACCCTGAGACAATCCCAGCTCCACACACCCTGAGACAATCCCAGCTCCGCACACCCTGACACAATCCCAGCTCCGCACACCCTGACACAATCCCAGCTCCGCACACCCTGACACAATCCCAGCTCCGCACACCCTGACACAACCCCAGCTACGCACACCCTGAGACAACCCCAGCTACGCACACCCCGAGACAACCCCAGCTCCGCACACCCTGAGACAATCCCAGCTCCGCACACCCTGACACAACCCCAGCTCCGCACACCCTGACACAACCCCAGCTCCGCACACCCTGACACAACCCCAGCTACGCACACCCTGAGACAATCCCAGCTCCACACACCCCGAGACAACCCCAGCTACGCACACCCTGACACAACCCCAGCTACGCACACCCTGAGACAACCCCAGCTACACACACCCCGACACAACCCCAGCTCCACATACCCTGACACAACCCCAGCTCCGCACACCCTGAGACAATCCCAGCTCCACACACCCTGACACAACCCCAGCTACGCACACCCTGAGACAATCCCAGCTCCACACACCCTGACACAACCCCAGCTACGCACACCCTGAGACAATCCCAGCTCCACACACCCTGACACAACCCCAGCTCCACACACCCTGACACAATCCCAGCTACGCACACCCTGAGACAATCCCAGCTCCACACACCCTGACACAACCCCAGCTCCACACACCCTGACACAATCCCAGCTCCACACACCCTGACACAATCCCAGCTCCACACACCCCGACACAACCCCAGCTCCACATACCCTGACACAACCCCAGCTCCGCACACCCTGAGACAATCCCAGCTCCACACACCCTGACACAACCCCAGCTACGCACACCCTGAGACAATCCCAGCCACGCACACCCTGAGACAACCCCAGCTCCACACACCCTGACACAATCCCAGCTCCACACACCCTGACACAATCCCAGCTACGCACACCCTGACACAATCCCAGCTCCACACACCCTGAGACAATCCCAGCTCCACACACCCTGAGACAACCCCAGCTCCACACACCCTGACACAATCCCAGCTCCGCACACCCTGACACAATCCCAGCTCCGCACACCCTGACACAACCCCAGCTACGCACACCCTGACACAACCCCAGCTACGCACACCCTGAGACAACCCCAGCTCCACACACCCTGAGACAATCCCAGCTACGCACACCCTGAGACAACCCCAGCTCCGCACACCCCGAGACAACCCCAGCTACGCACACCCTGACACAATCCCAGCCACGCACACCCTGACACAATCCCAGCTCCGCACACCCTGAGACAATCCCAGCTCCACACACCCTGACACAATCCCAGCTCCACACACCCCGACACAACCCCAGCTACGCACACCCTGAGACAATCCCAGCTCCACACACCCTGACACAATCCCAGCTACGCACACCCTGACACAACCCCAGCTACGCACACCCTGACACAATCCCAGCTACGCACACCCTGAGACAATCCCAGCTCCACACACCCCGACACAACCCCAGCTCCACATACCCTGACACAACCCCAGCTCCGCACACCCTGAGACAATCCCAGCTCCACACACCCTGACACAACCCCAGCTACACACACCCTGACACAATCCCAGCTCCACACACCCTGAGACAATCCCAGCTCCACATACCCTGACACAACCCCAGCTCCGCACACCCTGAGACAATCCCAGCTCCACACACCCTGAGACAACCCCAGCTCCACACACCCTGAGACAATCCCAGCTCCACACACCCTGAGACAACCCCAGCTCCACACACCCTGAGACAATCCCAGCTCCACACACCCTGACACAACCCCAGCTCCACACACCCTGACACAACCCCAGCTCCGCACACCCTGACACAATCCCAGCTCCACACACCCTGACACAATCCCAGCTCCACACACCCTGACACAACCCCAGCTACGCACACCCCGAGACAACCCCAGCTCCACACACCCTGAGACAACCCCAGCTCCACACACCCTGACACAACCCCAGCTACACACACCCTGACACAACCCCAGCTACGCACACCCTGAGACAATCCCAGCTCCACACACCCTGACACAATCCCAGCTCCGCACACCCTGAGACAATCCCAGCTCCACACACCCTGACACAACCCCAGCTACGCACACCCTGAGACAATCCCAGCTCCACACACCCTGAGACAATCCCAGCTCCACACACCCTGACACAACCCCAGCTACGCACACCCTGAGACAATCCCAGCTCCACACACCCTGAGACAACCCCAGCTACGCACACCCCGAGACAACCCCAGCTACGCACACCCTGACACAACCCCAGCTCCACACACCCTGAGACAACCCCAGCTCCGCACACCCTGAGACAACCCCAGCTCCACACACCCCGACACAACCCCAGCTCCGCACACCCTGACACAATCCCAGCTCCACACACCCTGACACAATCCCAGCTCCACACACCCTGACACAACCCCAGCTACGCACACCCCGACACAATCCCAGCTACGCACACCCTGAGACAATCCCAGCTCCACACACCCTGACACAACCCCAGCTCCACACACCCTGAGACAACCCCAGCTCCACACACCCTGAGACAACCCCAGCTCCACACACCCTGACACAACCCCAGCTACGCACACCCCGACACAACCCCAGCTACGCACACCCTGACACAATCCCAGCTCCGCACACCCTGAGACAACCCCAGCTACGCACACCCTGACACAACCCCAGCTCCACACACCCTGACACAATCCCAGCTACACACACACACAACCTCAGCTACACACACACGCACAATCCCAGCTACACACACTGTGCACCTGGGATTGTGTCAGGGTGTGTGTAGCTCGGATTGTGTCAGGGTGTGTGGAGCTGGGATTGTGTCAGGGTGTGTGGAGCTGGGATTGTGTCAGGGTGTGTTTGTGCACCTGGGATTGTGTCAGGAACACACCCTGACACAATCCGAGCTACACACACCCTGACACAATCCCAGGTGCACACACACACACACACACACACACGCGCACACCCTGCATCACAATCCCATAAACACTCACACACACATTCACACCAACACTATCCCCCCCCACACCAACACAATCCCAGGGTATGCGCACACCTCATAACACAATCCCTCCTGCACACACACACACACACCTCAATATTAGACACCCACCCTGACCCACTCCCACACGTAGAAGGTGCATAGACCCCCCCTTCAGGGCCCACAACACCCTCCAGAGGTAGCACCCGCTCGAGTCGTCTCTGGGGGCACCTGTCCCTGTATGACCCCATGTCCCCATGATCTAGAACCAAGAGGTGCTGTACAAAGCCCCAAAGACAGGGGG
Source organism: Eretmochelys imbricata (assembly GCF_965152235.1). Classification (NCBI taxonomy): domain Eukaryota; kingdom Metazoa; phylum Chordata; order Testudines; family Cheloniidae; genus Eretmochelys; species Eretmochelys imbricata. Next base: position 28,822 of record NW_027554359.1, on the reverse strand, counting down.
GTCCCCCTCCCTGGTCTCTCCGGCCACAGGATTAGCACAGGCAACCTATGAATCCATCACCAAAGGAGCCGCTCCAACTGACTCAGAGATACCCAAAATCCATTTAGGGGAGGCAAAACTACCCCTTGGGTTAGCACCGCTCACCATCCCTCCTTCCCCCCCCTACTTAATTAACTAAACTAATCTAAATTGACTCCACATGGTCGCTTAAAGGGGGCCAGCTAATTAAACCTGTTTTGTTAACTGGCTACATCAATTCATTCATGAAAGGGTTTGTCTACATGGGAAATTAATCCGGATTAATGGAAAGTGGGGAATTAATTCAGATTAACAGGAAAACAGGTATTTAATCCCGAAGAAAGGACATTAGAAATTTACTGTGGCTTAATGGAAGATGGGAATTTAATCCAAATTATGAGATGGTGGGAATTGAATCCTGATTAAAAGAAAGTGGGAGATGAATCAGATTAATTGATTGTGGGGATTTAATCTGGATTATCAAATGGTGGGAACTGAGACCTAACTATCAGAGGGTGGGAACTGAATCCATATGAATGGAAAGTGGGAATTGAATCCAGATTAACTGATTGTGGGGATTTAATCCACATTATCAAATGGTGAGAACTGAGACCTAACTATCAGAGGGTGGGAACTGAATCCTTATGAATGAAAGGTGGGAATTGACTCCAGATTAACAGAAAGTGGGAGATGAATCCAGATTAACAGAAAGTGGGAGATGAATCCAGATTAACTGATTGTGGGGATTTAATCCGGATTACCAAATGGTGGGAACTGAGACCTAACTATCAGAGGGTGGAAACTGAATCCAACAGAACGGAAGGTGGGAATTGAATCTGAATGTTCAGAATGTGAGAACTGAATCCAGATTAAAGGAAAGTTGCAATTTAATTCTGATTAATTGAAAGTGTGGATTGAATCCAGATCAATGACAGGTGATTTAACCCAGATTGACAGAAAGTGAGAAAATAATATGGATTATCAGAAAGTGTGATTTTAATCTGGATTAAGATCCAGCCATGTGAACAACACTCCCATGAATTTGGATTAGTATAATTCACTTCCAAAGCAGACCAATCCCCAATTTTTGCCCCAGATCCCTAAATGGCCCCCTCAAGGATTGAACTCACAACCCTGGGTTTAGCAGGCCAATGCTCAAACCACCGAGCTATCCCTCCCCCCTTGTCATAAACCATCGAGGGAAATACAACCTAGATGGAGCTACTAGAAGGTGGGTGCAGAAATGGTTGGAAAACTGTTCCCAGAGAGGAGTTATCAGCAGTTCACAGTGGTGCTGGAAGAGCATAACGAGTGGGGTCCCACAGGAATCGGTTCTGGTTCTGTTCAATATCTTCATCAGTGAGTTAGTTAATGGCATAAAGAGGACACTTATAAAGTGTGCGGACGATACCCAGCTGGGAGGGGTTGCAAGTGCTTTGGAGGACAGGATTAAAATGCAAAATGATCTGGACAAACTGGAGAAATGGTCTGAAGTAAATCGGATGAAATTCAATAAGGACAAATGCAAAATACTCTACTTAGGAAGGAACAATCAGCTGCAGACATACAAACTGGGCAATGACTGCCTAGGAAGGACTACTGCGGAAAGGGATCTGGGGGTCATAGTGGACCACAAGCTAAGTATGAATCAGTGGAGTAACCCTGTTGCAAAAAAAAGCGAACGTCATTCTGGGCTGTTTAACAGGAGCATCGTAAGCCAGACACAAGAAGTCTCTGCTCCTTGAAGTCTTTAAACCACGATTTGAGGACTTCAATAGCTCAGACATAGGTGAGAGGTTTTTCGCAGGAGTGGTGGGTGAGATTCTGTGGCCTGGTCCCGTCTGACCTAAATATCTATGAATCTATGAAAAAGTAATTTTAAGGCCCGGCTCGACAAAGACAGTTACGCGGAGGAGGGAGCAATTCATTTCGGATTGAAAATGAAACGACTCTAAACTTCTGGTGAATCAAGAAGTTTGGGGGGTGCGGGGCTGGGGGGAGAATCGGTTGCGTCCAACGTTTCGCTTTCGAGCCTTTTAAAATTTTTCGCACGGTTTTATGCACTGCAAACGGAAGGATCTTGTAGCGGGGCGGGGGGAAGTACGCGAAAACCCTGAACATGGCACAAATGGCACGAACCCTTCTGGTCTTTGCAGAGCGCTGGGCAGAAGTTTGGGGTTCGGTGTAGCTGAAGTATACTTTTGCCGATTTTGTAAAATGAATGTGGTTTATTTATTTATGGTATCTGTACTTTATTTCACACCTGGCAGCTTAGTTTGCCGAAGGGTCATTTTATGCGTGCAATGGTTGGCAGATGTATTCATTCATTCTTGCCAGCATTTTAGCTACGTAGCGCTTTTACGTCTGCAGAGATGGTTTCTCTTTACTTTTGCAGAATCATAGATCATAGAGTATCAGGGTTGGAAGGGCCCTCGGGAGGTCATCTAGTCCAACCCCCTGCTCAAAGCAGGACCGATCCCCAATATTGCCCCAGATCCCTAAATGGCCCCCTCAAGGATTGAACTCACAACCCTGGGTTTAGCAGGCCAAAGCTCAAACCACTGAGCTATCCCTCCCCCCATGTTTTATTTATGGTCTTATTTTTCTTGGACAGACATTTATTTCTCCCATTGTATTTTTGCAGCTTTTTTAAAATTTATTTTACTGATTTCATGCTCCTTTCACAGTTTTTTTTGTTGCATTTTTGTGGGTGTGTGTGCAGAATGCATTTGTTTTAATTTTGCAGGTTCATTTGCTTGTTTCATTGTATTCTTGCAGATTAATTTTTTAGGCATTAGCTCTTGTTTAATTTAGTTTTTACAGATTCTTCATTTCTTTTCTTCATTTTAAGTTTGCATTTATTCTGCAGATTTTTAAAAGAAGGCTTTATTTTGGCAGGGTATTTTTATTCTTTTCCCTTTTGCAGATTCTGCCCCCCCCCAGAATTTGTGTGTACGGTTGGTTTGTTGTCTTTTGGGTGGTTTTTTTCCATCCAAAACAATTCAGCAAAATCCAGGGAGGGACATGATCATTCCCCCCTATTCGGCACTGGTGAGGCCTCATCTGGAGTACGGTGTCCAGTTTGGGGCCCCCACTAGAGAAGGGATGTGGAAAAATTGGAGAGCAACGAAAATGATCTGGGGCACATGACTTATGAGGAGAGGCCGAGGGAACGGGGGTTATTTAGTCTGCGGAAGAGAAGAGTGAGGGGGGATTTGATCGCAGCCTTCAACTACCTGAAGGGGGTTCCAAAGAGGAGGGAGCTCAGCTGGTCTCAGTGGTGGCAGATGACAGAACAAGGAGTAATGGTCTCACGTTGCCATGGGGGGTCTTGGTTGGATATTAGGAAACACTATTTCACCAGGAGGGTGGTGAAGCACTGGAATGGGTTCCCTAGGGAGGTGGTGGAATGTCCTTCAGATGTTTTTAAGGCCAATGACAAAGCCCTGGCTGGGTTGATTTCATGGGGGTTGGTCCTGCTTTGAGCAGAGGGTTGGACGAGATACCTCCTGAGGTCCCTTCCAACCGTGAGATTCTATGAATTAAGTTTCCAGTCAAAATTCGGTTGAGTTGCAAGGGTCATGGTGGATTTGCCACCACAGGCAGGTTTTAAATCAAGAGTGAATGGTTTCCTAAAAGATCTGTTTGAGGTATGAATTCATGGATGTTTTCCTGTGCTATCCAGGAGGGCTGCCTTGATCAGAAAAGTCCATGGAATCGATGACTCAATAAATCGATTTGCATTTTCCCCCCCATGCAAAAGTTTAATTTCATTTCTTCCCACCTCCATGCAGGTCCCATTTCAACATTTCCAAGGGGATGGAATCTAATATTGCAGAGCGAACAACCGATTCTTTTCCCCCAATGGTTTGTTGGTGTGATTCCTTCTTCGGGCGACTCCTGAAGTTTCACTGTGTAGTAACTAGACCCTGCACGTCTCAACCACACGTGAACTCGCTGCTTGCAGGGGGAAACCATCTTATTCTGTCAAAACTCCCCAGGCAGACGCTCCCTCCTGAAATCACAATTTTATGTTGCTAGAACTCCTCCGCTTTGGAAGTGAAGCAAACGAATCGGTTAATCCAGATTAATTTCCTCCATGTAGACAAAATTGTGGTTCTTCGTGGAAATGACCTTTGCCTTCCAATGTCTAATTTGCGGCATGAGAATCAAATTGGTCATAGATTCTTTGCGTCCTAGATTTTAAGGCCAGAGAGATCAATAGAGATGACTGGGTCAAACTCTGGACTGAGGATCTGGGCAAAATCATCTCACCTGTGTTCATAGAATCATAGAATATCAGGGTTGGAAGGGACCTCAGGAGGTCATCTAGTCCAACCCCCTGCTCAAAGCAGGACCAATCCCCAACTAAATCTACACAGGAGGTCAGAGTAACGGACTAATGATCTGTTGTACTCCGGATATCTATGTATCTATGAACATCTGGAGGAAATCCCATTCCTGTAACTTTCCATCCAACTTCTCCAGTGGAATAAAGTAACTGAAGTGGTGGGAAAATGTTTCTTTTTCCCCCCCAAAATTTCTCCCACTTTTGTGCCTTTAATCCCACGGAAAAGTACGGGTTAGAGATCACAGCAAAATGGGGATTTAAATCCACATTTGGGGAACAAAAAACACCCGGACGAAAGTGTTGGCTTTTTTGGAAACCCCCCGCAAAGAAATATGTGGAAAATGTTTTCTGGGTTTTTTCGCTCTGGAAAAAAACTTATTTCTGGTGAAATGGAAAAAATATTTACCTTGGGGAAAATTTTGATAATTCCTCTGCCAGAAGGGAGTCTCAGCTCTTAACATGTACACGCCAATTGGAAGAGGTCGGTAAATAAATATTATGAACCCACTACTCCCCACGGGTGACTCCCAGCTCCCCCCTGCTCTAACCCACTAGACCCCACTCCCCTCCCAGAGCTGGGGAGAGAACCCAGGCATCCTGGTTCCCAGCCTCCCCTGCTCTAACCCACTACTCCCCACAGGTCAGAGATTCAAAAGGTGAAAGATGCAAACGCTGAACAATGGAAGGAGGCCCTGTCTTTGCCCTATTTGCTTCGTGAATCTCCATTCTGGCAGACGGGAAAGCAGGATGTCAAAGCAAGTAGGCCAGAGAACCCCCGAGCAAACCTGGCATCTAGAACACCCTGAAAATTGACACCGTTGCGTTCGTGATGACCTTCACATTCACAAAAGTTTTCAGAGCAGCATTCAGATGCAACAGAAGCCATCTCTGCCCTATAAAACAAGCCCAGAAGCCCTATGAGCTAAACGAATCGAGTTCAGAAGCCCAACCCCATAAGCTAATTGTTACTTTGAGATCAGGTAGACTCATGGAAGATCAGGGTTGGCAGGGACCTCAGGAGGTATCTAGTCCAACCCCCTGTTCAAAGCAAGACCAACCCCAACTAAATCATCCCAGCCAGGGCTTTGTCAAGCTGGGCCTTAAAAACCTCTAAGGATGGAGATTCCACCACCTCCCTAGGGAACCATTCCAGGGCTCATTTCTGAAGGTCCCCAAATGGTTTTTGGAATAAGTGGCTCCAACCAGAGTCAAAACTCTGGGTCCACTTGGCAGCTAACGGCCGCTCTCCTGGCAGAAATCTTAGCAATATTAGCAACAAGAGAATGCAATAATAAACAGGCAGGCCCATAAGCGAATAAACTGCAAGAATTTTTAGTGGAACAAAACACGAATACAACCGGGAACGATCAGAAATAGAACGCGCCACCAAGTCTTTTCGATAATCGATAGCATACCTAAGGAGGTGGTGGAATCTCCATCCTTAGAGGTTTTTAAGGCCCGGCTTGACGAAGCCCCGGCTGGGACGTTTTAGTTGGGGTTGGTCCTGCTTTGAGCAGGGGGCTGGACTAGATGACCTCCTGAGGTCCCTTCCAAGCTCGATGATTCTGTGATATCAATGCTCAGAGATTGCAAGAGTATTAATTGACGAGGAATCGGCTGTGAGGATAAACTGACTACAATAACCTTAACATGCAGCAGAAGGCACCGATAATGACGAAAGCTAATCAGTGACGGTATTATCAGTTGAGTGAAAAATGAACGCAACCTTATCAATGATAAGTGGCGGAATGCGATCATGAATAGGTCTGCTATGTAATAAAAACAGAATGCAATAAATGATCACAAATATTATGTAATTGCAAATATTGATCATAAAAAGCAGGGGGTAATGGAATGCATTAATATCAGTAATGAGAGCAGGATGTAATCATCAGCATGAATGCTAATAAACGGCAAGACTGTAAAATATCATAAAAGGAGAGTACAATCAGAATCATAGGACTGGAAGGGACCTCTCGAGGTCATCTAGTCCAGTCTCCTGCATTGAGACAGGACCAAGTATTATCTAAACCATCCCTGATGGGTGTTTGTCTAACCTGCTCTTAAAAATCTCCAACGACAGAGATCCCACAACCTCCCTGGGCAATTTATTCCAGCGCTTAACCACCCTGATGGGACATTTTTCCTAATGCCCAACCTAAACCGCCCTGGCTGCAATTTAAGCCCATTGCTTCTTGTCCTATCCTCAGACGTTAAAGAGAACAATGTCCTTCCCTCCTCCTCATAACAACCTTTTACGGACTTGAAAAATGTGATCACGTCCCCCTCTCAGGCTTCTCTTCTCCAGACTAAACAAACCCAAGTTTTTCAATCTTCCCTCGTCGCACACGTTTTCTAGAACTTTCATCGTTTTTGTTGCTCTTCTCTGGACTTTCTCCAGTTTGTCCACCTCTGTCCCGAAATGTGGTGCCCAGAACGGGACACAAGACTCCATCTGAGGCCTAACCCACGCGGATTAGAGCGGAATAAATTATCATAAAAGAGAATAGAATCATAGAATCTCAGGGTTGGAAGGGACCTCAGGAGGTCATCTAGTCCAACACCCTGCTCAAAGAGGGAGCAACTGCAACTAAATCATAAACTAAAGTAAATAATAAATATTGATAGTAAATAACAGGATGCAATAATCAATATGAATGTTAATAAGAGATTGCAAGACTTAAATATAAGGAAACTGAATGCAATAATAAATATTATTATTTATTGGGGGGGGGAGGGATAGCTCAGTGGTTTGAGCTTTGGCCTGCTAAACCCAGGGTTGTGAGTTCAATCCTTGAGGGGGCCATTTAGGGATCTGGGGCAAAAATTGGGGATTGGTCCTGCTTTGAGCAGGGGGTTGGACTAGATGACCTCCTGAGGTCCCTTCCAACCCTGATATTCTATGTTTCTATATGAACGCAAATAAATTATAGATTGAAAGAATACTAAATGCGCTAATGCAATAGTAAATACATGATAATAGAATGCCCTGAGAGATATTATTGATAATTAATAGCAGAATGCACTTATAAATATTAACGAGGAGAGGGAAGAAAGCTAGGTGAAATATGTTGGCTTAACTTCTTTCCGCTAAAAACACAGACGTAGCAACGCTGAAACGTTTTGAAAATTCCCCTCGGCATCGCTGGATGGTCCCAGAAAGAAAAGCCCACTGATTCCCAGGGAGTCGAAACTTTTCCACTTCAAGTTCTTTTCCGTTCAAGTGTTTTAACCGCCATTTAAAAATTAAATAAAGAGCCACTTGCGATCGAATCGCTTTGGCCCAAACAAATCCAAAACCCGCTTTGCGAGCCGCTGAAAATGGAGAGGCATTTGGTGACTTTTCAGAATTTGCACCAAACCCCCAAAACCCTTTGTTTGCCTGATTCCGGAGGAGAATATAGGGCTGGAAGAGACCCTGAGGCCTGTTCCTGCTATCGCCGTCATCTCATCCCGCAAATAACCTGATCAAATTCCATCTTCAAACTACTTTGTCCGGCTATCGGAACGCTTTAACGCAGGGGCTCTCAACCGGGTTACACCAGGCTATGCAAAAACCACCAGTGAAGTCGGTACAAACTAAAATTTCACACCGTGACTTGTTTACACGGCTCTGTAGACAACACACTGAACTGTATGGACAATATTTACCTTCCAGCGGATGTATTTTATTATATGGTTAAAAATGAGAAAGTCGGCAATTTTTCAGTCGTGGTGCACTGTGTATTTTTAGGTCTGATTTTGTAGGCGCGTGGTTTTTAAGGGAGGCGAAACTTGGGCATACGCAAGGCAAATCAGCCTCCTGAAAGGGGTACCGTCGTCGGGGAAAGGTGAGACCCACCAGACCCTCCCTTCTGGGATGTTTAGAAACTTTCTTCTCACTTCCAGCCTCATTGATATCAAGCCCGTTTATGCCCATTCTGCTATTACCAATCGTGAATATTCATAGAATCATAGACTATCAGGGTTGGAAGGGACCTCAGGAGTTATCTAGTCCAACCCCCTGCTCAAAGCAGGACCGATCCCCAATTAAATCATCCCAGCCAGGGCTTTGTCAAGCCTGACCTTAAAAACTTCTAAGGAAGGAGCTTCCACCACCTCCCTAGGTAACGCATTCCAGTGTTTCACCACTCTCCTAGTGAAAAAGTTTTTCCTAATATCCAACCTAAATCTCCCCCTCTGCAACGTGAGACCATTACTCCTTGTTCTGACATCTGCTACCACTGAGAACATTAACGACAACCATAAATATTATTGATCATAAAAAGCACCATTAACGACAACCATAAATATTATTGATCATAAAAAGCACCAAGGAACAGGCAGTATCCCTTCGAATATGGCGGTGAATGCTCTAATCAATATGAAAGCTAATAAACAGAATGCATGACTAAATATGCTGAACGATCAACCAGAGAATGAAACAGTACTAACGAGCAGAAGGCAAATCACGGTGCTACATTGAAGGCCATAATAATCGATCATTGGCTTCAATCGCAGAAGCCAATAATCAATAGCGTTCATGATATGAAACAGACCAGTAATGATTGCTGCTAAGGAGACGAATGCAATCGTACGAATACTAGGAGAATGAAATAATGAATATTATTTATTATCCATAGGCAAATGAGAGTACATAGCAGAATGTATCAATGATTAATTACGGTAAATAAGTGATCATACAAAGCAGATTGCAATTATTATTAATTATAACAAAGAGAAGGTGGTAATGTTCATAAATAGCAGAAAGTAATCCTTATCAGTTGGAATAATCGGAAAGCAATCATCATTATTGATCAATAGCCGCATGTACTAAAATATTATCAGTTAACAGATAGCTGAATGCAATCAATCATTATTCATTCAAACCAACAGACGGCTCTAATCATTATTGGTGATAACGAGCAGAAAATATTATCAATACCAAATAACCGAATGCAATCTTTATTATAAACAGAAGGGAATGATAGGTCTTAATTATACTCAATAAGCTCTAATAATTATGGACAGCGGAATTCGGTGAAACATTATCCGTAAGAAATAACCGAACACACAAATTATTATAAAGAGAAGGGAATAAGTATTAATTATAATAAATAGGGTCTAATCATAATTGATAGGAACTAGCTGTGGGTCTCAAACTTTTGTACTGGCGACCGGTTTCACACAGCAAGCCTCTGAGCACAACTCCCCCTTATAAATTAAAAACACTTTTTAAATTATAATTTAACACCATTATAAATGCTGGCTATAAAGCGGGGTTTGGGGTTGGCAGGGTTCCCTCCCCACTCTGAACTCTAGGGTACAGACATGGGGACCCGCAATGGGGAAAGAAGATACTTTCAAATCTTGGGAGGGGGGGGAAGGTTTTGTTTGTGCTCATTGTGTGTGTGTGGGGGGGGGGGGGGGGGGTTTCTCTCCTGGGACTGAGAAGGGCCAGACAGAAATAAAGAGCACAAACAAAACCTTCCCCCCTCCCAAGATTTGAAAGTATCTTCTTCCCCCATTGGTCCTGATGGTCAGGTGTCAACAGGTTATTTGAGCTTCTTAACCCCTTACAGGTAAGGAGGAATTCTAGGCTACCCTTAACTGTATGGTTAAGACGGGGTGGAGGCTGACAGCTGGCGATCACCCATAGAATAACCTCGCGACCCCCTGAGGGGTCCCGACCCCCGCTTTGAGAAAACTAGCGGAATTCGGGAAAACGTTATCCTTAAGAAATAACTGAATGCACAGATTATCATAAAGAGAAGGGGATAACAGGTATTAATTATCATAAATAGGCTCTGATAATTACTGATAATAACTAGCAGAATTCGGGAAAACGTTATCCATAAGAAATAACTGAACGCAATATTAAGTATTAGTTATCATAAACCAACTATGAGAAATTATTGATAACAACTAGCGGAATACGGTAAAATGTTATTCGTAAGAAATAACCGAATGCACAAATCATCATAAAGAGAAGGGGATCATAAGTATTAATTGTAATAAATAAGCTCTGATAATTATTGGTAATAACTAGCGGAATTCGGTAAAACATTATCCACAAGAAATAACCGAATGCACAAATTATCATAAAGAGAAGGGGATAATAAGTATTAATTATCATAAATAGGCTCTGATAATTACTGATAATAACTAGCAGAATTCGGGAAAACTTTACCCGAAAGAAATAATTGAATGCAATATTAAGTATTAGTTATCATAAACCAACTATAAGAAATTATTGATAACACCTAGTGGAATACGGTAAAACGTTATGCGTAAGAAATAACCGAATGCACAAATTATCATAAAGAGAAGAGGGATCATAAGTATTAATTATACTAAATAGGCTCTGATAATTACTGATAATAACGAGCGGAATTCGGTAAAATGTTATGCATAAGAAATAACCGAATGCACAAATTATCATAAAGAGAAGGGGATCATAAGTATTAATTATAATAAATAGGCTCTGATAATTATTGGTAATAACTAGTGGAATTCGGTAAAACGCTATCCATAAGAAATAACCGGCCGGCGCGAGAAGGCCACAAGGAACGGGGCCTTCGTTCAGCCGACTCCCCCGGCGCCATCGGGTGTGAACGCAGAGCTGTGGGCCTGGCTAGGGATCGGCGCAAACCGCCCGGTCCCCAGTGGGCCAGGCGGGATCGGGGGCGGGTCCAGGAGAGGGTGACCGGATACAAGGGTGAAGAATCGGGTCCCGGTGGGTGTCAACAGGCGCCTAGATAAGACAAAGCCCCCAACAGCAGGACGGGCCCCATATTATCCGGATGTCTGGTTGCCCTAGTTCAGTAGGGTGCCAATAGGGGCGCTGCAAAGGATTCTGGGAGCCAAAGGGGCAGGGCGACAGGTGGAGGGGTTGGGGTGACCTGAGCACAGTCTTCCCCCCCCGAAGAAATCTGCCCCCCCCGATATTGACCGATGAAATGCAATGACTGCCAGCCCTCCAATACAGACCCACACAGTATATGGACTGCCCCTCTGGGCCGGGGGGTCCATGAGCTGGGACATGGGGGGGGGGGGGTCTTGGGGCTGGAGCTGCCCAGAGCTGGGGTTTTGGGGGGTGGGTGTCCCCGGGGACCTGGGATATAATGCAAGGCCTAGAGGTCTCTGGGGGGAAATGGGGGGAATCTGGTGGGGGGGGGAGGGGGCGCTGGGATACAGCAGAGTCACTGGAGGTAGAGTGGGGGACAGCGCGGGACAGTGGGGTGTCCCGGGGGTCACAGATACAGAGGGGGGGACACAGGGGACAGGACACAGCTGGGGGAACATGGGGGGGTCATGGATACAGCAGGGGGGGACACAGAGGGGCCGGGGGGGGACAGGGTACAGTAGGGATGATACAAAGGGGCAAGACACAGCAGGGGGGACACAGTGGGCGGAACAAAGCGGGGGGCCACGGGGGGGCCGGATAAAGCGGGGGGAGCCAGGGGGGTCAGGGACACAGCAGAGAGGACATGGGGGGCTTAGGGGGGCCCGGGATACAGCAGGGGGGTCCATGGGGAGCTCAGGGGGCCCGGGATGCAGCCGGGGGGAGCTGGGGGGGCAGGACACAGCAGGGGGGGACACAAGGGGGCCGGGACACAGCAGAGGGGAGCCGGGGGGTATACAGCAGGGGGGGAGCTGGGGGGCCTCAGGGGGGCGGAATACAGCAGGGGGGACACGAGAAGGAGGGATACAGCAGGAGGGAGCCAGGGAGCTCGGGGGGTGGGGTGGGATACAGGAAGGGGGACACAGGGGGAGCAAGGGGGAGCCGGGGGGGGAGATACAGCAGGGGGGGCAGGATACAATGGGGGGGGACACGGGGGGGCAGGACACAGCAGGGGGGATGGGGGGATCAGAGCAGGTGGGATACAGCGGGGGACACAGAGGGGCAGGACACAGCAGGGGGGGACATGGGGGCCTCGGGGGGGGTGGGATACAGCAGGGGGAACATGGGCGGGCAGGACACAGCAAGGGGGACATGGGGGCTCGGGGGGTGGGTTACAGCAGGGGGAACCGGGGAGGCTCGGGGGGGCGAGATACAGCAGGGGGACAAGAGGGGCACCGGATACAGCAGAGGGGAGCCGGGGGTGGCGGGATACAGCGGGGGAGCCAGGGGACTTGGGGGGGGGCAGGACACAGCAGGGGGGGACACGGGGGGGGGGCTCGGGGGGTGGGTTAAAGCAGAGGGGGAACCGGGAGGGCTCAGGGGGGTGGTGGGTTACAGCAGGGGGAACCGGGGAGGCTCAGAGGGGGCGGGATATAGCAGGGGGAAACATGGGAGGGGGCAGGACACAGCAGGGGGGAGACGGGTGGGCTCAGGGGGTGCGTTTGAAGCAGAGGGGGAACCGGGGAGGCTCGGGGGGGGCGGGATACAGCAGGGGGAACATGGGGGGGCAGGACACAGCAAGGGGGACATGGGGGGGCTCAGGGGGTGGGTTTGAAGCAGAGAGGGAACTGGGGAGGCTCGGGGGGGCGGGATTACAGCAGGGAGCCAGGGGGGGCAGGACACAGCAAGGGGGACACGGGGAGGCTCAGAGCAGGTGGGATACAGCAATGGGGACATGGGGGGCAGGACAGCAGGGGGGACACGGGGCTCGGGGGGGGTGGGATACAGCAGGGGGGGACATGGGGGGGGCAGGACACAGCGGTGGGACACGGGGGGGGCTCGGGGGGTGGGTTAAAGCAGAGGGGGAACCGGGGGGGCTCAGTGGGGGTGGATTACAGAAGGGGGGAACCGGGGAGGCTCAGGGGGGCGGGATACAGCAGGGGGACAAGGGGGGGGCCGGATACAGCAGAGGGAGCCGGGGGGGCTTGGGGGGGCAGGGCACAGCAGGGGGGACACGGGGGGGCTCAGAGCAGGTGGGATACAGCAGGGGGACATGGGGGGCAGGACACAGCAGGGGGGACACGGGGGCTCGGGGGGGTGGGTTAAAGCAGAGGGGGAACCGGGGGGGGGCTCAGTGGGGGTGGATTACAGAAGGGGGGAACCGGGGAGGCTCGGGGGAGGCGGGATACAGCAGGGGGACAAGACGGGGGCCGGATACAGCAGGGGGGACACGGGGGGGCTCGGTGGGGGGGCGGGATACAGCAGGGGGGACACGGGGGGGGGTTACAGCAGGAGGGAGCCGGGGGCAGGGGGGGGGCTGAAACGCCGCAGTCACGTCCCGTTGCTGGGTTTTCCTCGCCCGGCCCCGCCCCGCTGCAAACCCGGGACACCCCCCCCCTGCAGCACCCCCCACCCCAACACCCGCAGAGCCCCCCCCCACAAAAATAACACCCAGTCCCGGCGGCGGCGAGGGGGGGAATCTGCTCGTGCAGCCCCGGATGCTGTGTCCCCCCCCCCCCAAAAAAAACCTGTTGCCATGACAAATGGCAGGGGGATGGAGCTGGGGGGGGGCTGAGATTGGGGGGGCTGAGATCTGGGGGGGGGAAGGGATGCCACCTACCACACAGAGACACATGGATGGACAGCTTGGTCCGGCCCTTCATGAGCGCGGCTGGGGGGCGGGGGGAGGGGGCGGGGGGGGGGCGATCGGCGTGGGGGGGGGCCCGCCGGTCGTGTGAAGGGGGGGGGGGTGGCCGGTCACGACAGCTGGAGGGAAGCGTGAAAGGGCGGGAGGGGGGGGCGGAGGGGGAGGGAGGTGCGGGGGGGGGGGTTGCGGCGCACACGCGTGTGTTTCACACAGTGGCCCCCCCGCGCGCACACACACACACCAGGCTGCCCCAGCCCCTCCCAACAGGGGGCACTGTGGGGGGGGGGGAAGGAGGGATTGTGGGGGGGGGGACTCCCTGGGTCGGTGGCATCTTGTTGGGGGGGTTCTGGGGGGGCTTGTCAGGGGAAGACGGGGGGGTCTATGGGGTGGGTGAGGGGTCAGGCAATCTGGGGGGCTCAGGGGAAGGAGAGTTTTGGGGCAGGGGACCTGGGGGCCCAGGGGAGGGAGTTTGGGGAGCAGGGATCTGGCAGCAGGGGATTTGGGGGGGCCAGGGGAGGGAGTTTGGGGAGCAGGGGACCTGGGGTCTCAGGGGAGGGAGGTCAGGGGTCAGGCAATCTGGGGGGCTCAGGGGAGGGAGCTTGGGGAGCAGGGGACCTGAGGACTGGGGGGATGGAGGGTCAGGTGTCAGGCAATCTGTGGGGCTCAGGGGAGGGAGTTTGGGGAGCAGGGGACCTGAGGGACTGGGGGGATGGAGGTCAGGGGTCAGGCAATCTGGGGGGCTCAGGGGGGGAGGAGTTTGGGGAGCAGGGGATCTGGCAGCAGGGGATTTGGGGGCTCAGGGGAGAGGATTTGGGGAACAGGGGATGTGGGGGGGCCAGGGGAGGTAGTTTGGGGAGCAGGGGGACGAGGAGGGCTGAGGGGATGGAGGTCAGGGGTCAGGCAATCTGGGGGTCTCAGGGGAGGGAGTCCCCAGGGGCAGGGATTGAGGGAGGGGTCTCCTGTGGGCGGGATCCATCTCTCTCCCCTGCCCCCCACGCCTCCTCCATCCCTGCCTCACCATCTGCCGGTCGCTTAGCAACCGAGCCATGGGGGCCCTGGGGTTGTCATGGTGACCGGCTCCGGAGCCCTGGAGATGGGGGGCTGCGGGGGGGGGGGGGTGAGCATAGGTGGGGCTGGAGATCGGGGGGGAAAATGGGGAGTAGGGAGAAGGGAGGGGGACATTACTGACGGGGGGAAGGGCAGGTGGGGAAGGAGAGAAGGGAGATGGGGGTTACAGGGGGGTGAATTGTGGCTAAGGGGAAAGGGAGAGCCAGGCGCCCCGCCCCAGAGCTGGCCGCATCCAGCGCCGGGCAAGGGGTCCCTGGGTCACCCGCTGCCCCACCCTGGAGGTGGCCGCATCCAGGGCCGGGCGAGGGGTCCCTGGGTCACCGGCCGCCCTGCCCCAGAGGTGGCCGCATCTCAGCGCCGGGCGAGGGGTCCCCCGGGTCACCAGCCGCCCCGCCCCAGAGCTGGCCCGCATCCAGGGCCGGGCGAGGGGTCCCCCGGGTCCACCAGCCGCCCCACCCCAGAGGTGGCCGCATCTCAGCGCTGGGCAAGGGGTCCCTGGGTAACCACCCACCAACCCACGCCAGAGGAGGCCGCATCTCGGCGCCGGGCAAAGGGTCCCCCGGGTCACCGGCCACCCTGCCCCAGAGCTGGGCCGCATCCAGGGCCGGGCGAGGGGTCCCCGGGTCACCGGCCGCCCTGCCCCAGAGGTGGCCGCATCTCAGCGCCGGGCGAGGGGTCCCCGGGTCACCAGCCGCCCCGCCCCAGAGCTGGCCGCATCTCAGCGCTGGGCAAGGGGTCCCTGGGTAACCACCCACCAACCCACGCCAGAGGAGGCCGCATCTCGGCGCCGGGCAAAGGGTCCCCGGGTCACCGGCCACCCTGCCCCAGAGCTGGCCGCATCCAGGGCCGGGCGAGGGGGTCCCCTGGGTCACCGGCCGCCCTGCCCCAGAGGTGGCCGCATCTCAGCGCCGGGCGAGGGGTCCCCGGGTCACCAGCCGCCCCGCCCCAGAGCTGGCCGCATCCAGGGCCGGGCGAGGGGGTCCCCGGGTCACCAGCCGCCCTGCCCCAGAGGTGGCCGCATCTCAGTGCTGGGCGAGGGGGTCCCCGGGTCACCAGCCGCCCCGCCCCAGAGGTGGCCGCATCCAGGGCCGGGCGAGGGGTCCCCCGGGTCACCGGCCGCCCCGCCCCAGAGGTGGCCGCATCCAGGGCCCGGGCGAGGGGTCCCCGGGTCACCGGCCGCCCCGCCCCAGAGGTGGCCGCATCCAGGGCCGGGCGAGGGGTCCCCGGGTCACCGGCCGCCCCGCCCCAGAGGTGGCCGCATCCAGGGCCGGGCGAGGGGTCCCCGGGTCACCGGCCGCCCCGCCCCAGAGGTGGCCGCATCCAGGGCCGGGCGAGGGGTCCCCGGGTAACCAGCCGCCCTGCCCCAGAGGTGGCTGCATAGGTAGCTGCCAAGTAATGTCACTTGCAAATACTCACACCCACCACCCCCCCCCACACCCCTCCCCAGTGCTGCTCGGCCTGGGCCCCGCCGGAGCCGAAGTCGCTGAGCGGAGAAATTGTTTACTTGCCTTCGGCAAGTGCCCTAAAACCCCCCAACCGAGCTCAGGGCCCCCTCAGCGCCGGGCACAGGCTGGGGCAGCCCCCCACATCCCAGAGCTGGCAGGTGACCCACACCCGGGCAGTGCACCCACTAGTGGCCTAGTGGGCAGAGCTGGGGGCGGGGGGGGCAGGGCTGGGCCGGCGGGGGGCTGCGGGTCGGGAGTGAGGGGCCCCGGCAGGGCTGGGGGGCCCCCAGCGGCAGCTGCCCCTGGAGGTCTCTCCCCCCTCTCATTGTGGGGCTCACAGTCACCCACTTCCGGTGTGTCACACGCTCGCTCCCACGCAGCCTCTCGGAGGGGGTGGGGGGAGCGTGTGACCGGGGAGTGAGAGAGAGAGAGAGAGAGAGAGACAACCCGACACACACACAACCTCACATTGACACAGCCCGACACCCACAACCTCACATTGACACACAGCCCGACACACAAACATCCTCACATTGACACACAGCCTGACACACAAACATCCTCACACCGACACACACACATCCTCATATTGACACACAGCCAGACACAGAAACACACACACACACAACCTCACATTGACACACAGCCCGACATACACACATCCTCACATTGACACACACACATCCTCACATTGACACACACACATCCTCACATTGACACACAGCCAGACACAGAAACACACACACACACACACCCTCACATTGACACACACAGACACACACAACCTCACACTGACACACACAGCCAGACACAGAAACACACACACAACCTCACATTGACACACAGCCCGACACACACACACCCTCACATTGACACACCCAGACACACACAACCTCACATTGACACACCCAGACACCTCACATTGACACACAGCCCGACACACAAACATCCTCACACGACACACACACAACCTCACATTGACACACGGCCCGACACACACACATCCTCACATTGACACACAGCCAGACACAGAAACACACACACAACCTCACATTGACACACAGCCCGACACACACACATCCTCACATTGACACACAGCCAGACACAGAAACACACACACACAACCTCACATTGACACACAGCCCGACACACACACATCCTCACATTGACACACACACATCCTCACACCGACACACAACACAACTTCACATTGACACACACACACAACCTCACATTGACACAGCCCGACACCCACAACCTCACATTGACACACACAGACACCTCACATTGACACACAGCCCGACACACAAACATCCTCACACCGACACACACACAACCTCACATTGACACACGGCCCGACACACACACATCCTCACATTGACACACAGCCAGACACAGAAACACACACACAACCTCACATTGACACACAAGCCCGACACACACACATCCTCACATTGACACACAGCCAGACACAGAAACACACACACACAACCTCACATTGACACACAGCCCGACACACACACATCCTCACATTGACACACACACATCCTCACACCGACACACACACAACTTCACATTGACACACACACACAACCTCACATTGACACAGAACACCTCACATTGACACACAGCCCGACACACAAACATCCTCACATTGACACACAGCCCGACACACAAACATCCTCACACTGACACACACACATCCTCATATTGACACACAGCCAGACACAGAAACACACACACACACAACCTCACATTGACACACAGCCCGACATACACACATCCTCACATTGACACACACACATCCTCACATTGACACACAGCCAGACACAGAAACACACACACACACACACCCTCACATTGACACACACAGACACACACAACCTCACATTGACACACACAGCCAGACACAGAAACACACACACACAACCTCACATTGACACACCCAGACACACACAACCTCACATTGACACACCCAGACACCTCACATTGACACACAGCCCGACACACAAACATCCTCACACCGACACACACACAACCTCACATTGACACACGGCCCGACACACACACATCCTCACATTGACACACAGCCAGACACAGAAACACACACACAACCTCACATTGACACACAGCCCGACACACACACATCCTCACATTGACACACAGCCAGACACAGAAACACACACACACAACCTCACATTGACACACAGCCCAACACACAAACATCCTCACACCGACACACACAGACACCCTCACATTGACACACAGCCACACACACAAACATCCTCACACCGACACACACAGACACCCTCACATTGACACACAGCCAGACACAGAAACACACACACACAACCTCACATTGACACACAGCCCGACACACAAACATCCTCACACCGACACACACAGACACCCTCACATTGACACACAGCCAGACACAGAAACACACACACACAACCTCACATTGACACACAGCCCGACACACACACATCCTCACATTGACACACACACATCCTCACATTGACACACAGCCAGACACAGAAACACACACACACAACCTCACATTGACACACAGCCCAACACACAAACATCCTCACACCGACACACACAGACACCCTCACATTGACACACAGCCAGACACAGAAACACACACACACACAACCTCACATTGACACACAGCCCGACACACACACAACCTCACATTGACACACAGCCAGACACCTCACATTGACACACAGCCCGACACACACACAACCTCACACTGACACACACACACAACCTCACATTGACACACAGCCTGACACACACACATCCTCACACCGACACACACAGACATCTCACATTGACACACAGCCAGACACAGAAACACACACACACAACCTCACATTGACACACAGCCTGACACACACAGTCTGACACACACACCCCCTCACATTGACACACACAGACACACACAACCTCACATTGACACACAGCCCGACACACAAACATCCTCACATTGACACACAGCCAGACACAGAAACACACACACACAACCTCACATTGACACACAGCCCGACACACACACATCCTCACACTGACACACACAGACACCCTCACATTGACACACCCAGACACACAACCTCACATTGACACACAGCCTGACACACACACAACCTCACATTGACACACACAGACACCCTCACATTGACACACAGCCAGACACAGAAACACACACACACAACCTCACATTGACACACAGCCCAAAACACACACACCCAGACACACACATCCCAACACACACACACCCTCACATTGACACACACCCAGACACACACAGCCTGACACACACACCCCCTCACATTGAGACCCACCCAGACACACACCCCCTCACATTGACACACAGCCCGACACACACAACCTCACATTGACACACACCCAACCTCACACACAAAGAGTCACACATGGCTACACACCCAAACACACACAGAACTTCACCCTGATTCACCCACACAACCTCCCACTAATAGCCAGAGACACACACACAACCTCACACTGACCTACACACACTCTCTGACACACGGACAGACACAGCTGGGTCGTCTCACACATACTCAGTGTCACCGCATCTCTCTCACACACACGTGTGTTCGTGTGCACTCGTGTCAGACACTCCACACACACACCACACCCCCACAACTCCCCCTCCCCGCCCCACACGCCCATCAGAAGTGGGTCAGAACTGTGCATTTAAACTTCAGAGCCAGACCCACAAATCTGCCCCACCCCAATGGGCACGTGGGACCGGGCCACAGAACCAGAACCAGGCCCCACATCAGAACTCCCACCGGAGCCCAAACCGGGCCCCCCCGCCAGCAGAACCACCATCGAAATGAGACCCTGATCCTGAACCGGTACCAGAACCGGCTTCAGACCCAGAACCGGCCTGAGACCCAGAACCGAGACCAGAACCGGCTTCAGACCCAGAACCGGCCGGAGACCCAGAACTGAGACCAGAACCGGCCTGAGACCCAGAACCGAGACCAGAACCGGCTTCAGACCCAGAACCGGCCTGAGACCCAGAACCGAGACCAGAACCGGCTTCAGACCCAGAACCGGCCTGAGACCCAGAACCGAGACCAGAACCGGCTTCAGACCCAGAACCGGCCGGAGACCCAGAACCGGCCGGAGACCCAGAACCGGCCGGAGACCCAGAACTGAGACCAGAACCGGCCTGAGACCCAGAACCGGCCTGAGACCCAGAACCGAGACCAGAACCGGCAGGAGACCCAGAACCGGCAGGAGACCCAGAACCGAGACCAGAACCGTCCTGAGACCCAGAACCAGCCTCAGACTCAGAACCAGCCTCAGACCCAGAACCGGCTTCAGACCCAGAACCGAGACCAGAACCGGCCTGAGACCCAGAACCGAGACCAGAACCGGCTACAGACCCAGAACTGGCCTGAGACCCAGAACCGAGACCAGAACCAGCCTGAGACCCAGAACCGAGACCAGAACCAGCCTGAGACCCAGAACCAGCCTGAGACCCAGAACCAGCCTGAGACCCAAAACCGAGACCAGAACCGAGACCAGAACCAAGACCAGAACCAGCCTGAGACCCAGAACCAGCCTCAGACCCAGAACCGGCCTGAGACCCAGAACCGAGACCAGAACCGGCCTGAGACCCAGAACTGGCCTGAGACCCAGAACCGAGACCAGAACCGGCCTGAGACCCAGAACCGGCAGGAGACCCAGAACCGAGACCCAGAACCAGCCTGAGACCCAGAACCAGCCTCAGACCCAGAACCGGCCTGAGACCCAGAACCGGCCTGAGACCCAGAACCGAGACCAGAACCGGCCTGAGACCCAGAACTGGCCTGAGACCCAGAACCAAGACCAGAACCAGCCTGAGACCCAGAACCGGCAGGAGACCCAGAACCGAGACCCAGAACCGGCCTCAGACCCAGAACCGAGACCAGAACCGGCCTGAGACCCAGAACCGAGACCAGAACCGGCTACAGACCCAGAACCAGCCTGAGACCCAGAACCGAGACCAGAGCCGGCATCAATCCCAGAACCGGCTTCAGACCCAGAACCGAGACCAGGACTTAAACCAGACCAGAACCTAATCCCGATGCCAGGACTGATCCCGGAGCCTGAAGCAGAACCAGAAGCTGATCCAGAATCAGAACCAGCACCTGTGTGAGAACCGGAACCATATCTAGAACCAGCAGGAGACCTTGGCCCCGGACCCGAATCAGGCCCAGAACCGGGATCTAACCCAGAGCCGCCGCCAGAGCAAAAACCCAAACCCCTATCGGCCCCAGACCTGAAACCCGGATCCAGCCCAACCCGCGGCTGAAGACCCCGATAACCTCTCACTGCCCCCACCCCACCCCTGAACTTCCCCCTCCCAGCACTAGGGGGCCCCCTCCAGGGCAGCTACATTGTGCTGGGGGGGGTTCTCCGCAGCACAGCCTGAGCCCCTCCCCTGCTGAACCCGCCCCCCCATAAATACGGGGTGGGTCAGTACAATGGCGCAGCCTTGGAACAAGGAATGAACATCCCCAGACCCTTGTCTTCGGGCCCCCCCAGGCTCCTGGCTGAGCATATGGGGGGCCGGGGGGGGAACTGGAGGGGGGGCCGGCGAGAAACAGCATGTGGCTGCGGGGAGCGAAAGAGGTCACGCCGCAGCATCACATGGGGCTGGGGAATCTGCCCCCCCCCTGCCAGCCGCGGGTGCCCCCGGTGTGCGCCCGTCCGTCCGTCCGCATCCCTCCGTCCGTCCGTCCACCCCTACGCACCCCCCCATCCATCCATCCACATCCCTCCGTCCCTCCGTCCGTCCGTCCACCCCTACGCACCCCACATCCCTCCGTCCTTCCGTCCACCTGGCCGCACCCCTCCGTCCGTCCGTCCGCATCCCTCCGTCCGTCCGTCCACCCCTACGCATCCCCCATCCATCCATCCACATCCCTCCGTCCGTCCATCCACCTGGCCGCACCCCTCCATCCGTCCGTCCGCATCCCTCCGTCCGTCCGTCCGTCCACCCCTACGCACCCCCCATCCATCCATCCACATCCCTCCATCCGTCCGTCCGTCCACCTGGCCACACCCCTCCGTCCGTCCGTCCGCATCCCTCCATCCGTCCGTCCACCCCTACGCACCCCCCATCCATCCATCCGCATCCCTCCGTCCGTCCACCCCTACGCACCCCCCATCCATCCATCCACATCCCTCCATCCGTCCGTCCGTCCACCTGGCCACACCCCTCCGTCCGTCCGTCCGCATCCCTCCGTCCGTCCGTCCACCCCTACGCACCCCCCATCCATCCATCCGCATCCCTCCGTCCTTCCATCCACCCATGCCCCTCCATCTGTCCGTCCACCACTACACACCCCCCATCCATCCATCCACATCCCTCCATCCGTCCGTCCATCCACCTGGCCGCACCCCTCCATCCGTCTGTCCGCATCCCTCCGTCCATCCCTACGCACCCCCATCCATCCACATCCCTCCGTCCATCCGTCCACCTGGCCACACCCCTCCGTCTGTCCGTCCGCATCCCTCCGTCCATCCATCCACCCCTACGCACCCCCCATCTATCCATCCATCCACATCCCTCCATCCGTCCACCTGGCCGCACCCCTCCGTCCGTCTGTCCGCATCCCTCCGTCCATCCGTCCACCCCTACGCACCCCCCATCCATCCACATCCCTCCGTCCGTCCACCCCTATGCACCCCCCATCCATTCACATCCCTCCGTCCGTCCATCAACCTGGCCGCACCCCTCCGTCCGTCCGTCCGCATCCCTCCCTCCGTCCGTCCACCCCTACGCACCCCCCATCCATCCATCCACATCCCTCCTTCCGTCCATCCACCCCTACGCAACCCCCTTCCATCCATCCACATCTCTCCGTCCGTCCGTCCGTCCACCTGGCCACACCTCTCCATCAGTCCATCCGCATCCCTCCGTCCACCCCTACGCACCCCCCATCCATCCCTCATCCGTCCATCCGTCCACCCCTACGCACCCCCCATCCATCCACATCCCTCCGTCCGTCCAACCATACGCACCTCTCCGTCTGTCCGTACGCATCCCTCCATCCATCCGTACACACCCCTCCAGCCACCTCTACGCATCCATCCTTCCATCTGTCCATCCGCGCCCCGCCGTCCGTCCATCTGCACACATCCCTCCGTCCGTCCTTCCATCCATCCATCCACGCCCCTCCCTCCGTCCATCTGCACACATTCCTCTGTCCATCCGTCCGCACACATCCCTCCATCTGTCCCTCCGTCCTTCCATCCGCACCCCTCCATCCGTCCTTCCGTCCCTCCAGCCGCACGCCTCCATCCATTTCTACGCATCCATCCTTCCATCTGTCCATCCGCACCCCTCCATCCGTCCATCCGCACACATCCCTCCGTCTGTCCTTCCGTCCCTCCATCCACACCCCTCCCTCCGTCCATCCGCACACATCCCTCCGTCTGTCCTTCCGTCCTTCCATCCGCCCCCCTCCATCCGTCCTTCCATCCCTCCAGCCGCACGCCTCCATCCATTTCTACGCATCCATCCTTCCATCTGTCCATCCGCACCCCTCCATCCGTCCATCCGCACACATCCCTCCGTCTGTCCTTCCATCCGCACCCCTCCGTCCATCCTTCCGTCCATCCAGCCGCATGCCTCCATCCATTTCTACGCATCCATCCTTCCATCTGTCCATCCGCACCCCTCCATCCGTCCATCCGCACACATCCCTCCCTCCTTCCATCTGTCCATCCGCACCCCTCGCTCCGTCCATCCGCACACATCCCTCCGTCTGTCCTTCCGTCCTTCCATCTGCCCCCTCCATCCATCCTTCCGTCCCTCCAGCCGCACCCCTCCATCCATTTCTACGCATCCATCCTTCCATCTGTCCATCCGCACCCCTCCATCCGTCCATCCGCACACATCCCTCCATCCTTCCATCTGTCCATCCGCGCCCCTCCCTCCGTCCATCCGCACACATCCCTCCATCCTTCCATCTGTCCATCCGCACCCCTCCCTCCGTCCATCCGCACACATCCCTCCGTCTGTCCTTCCGTCCTTCCATCTGCACCCCTCCGTCCGTCCATCCGCACACATCCCTCCGTCTGTCCTTCCGTCTCTCCATCCGCGCCCCTCCATCCGTCTACCCACGTGCACCCCTCCATCCATCTGAACTCATCTGTCTGTCCATCCGTCCATCCTTCCACCCATATGGCCGCCTGCACCCCCCTCTGTCTGTCCGTCTGTGCTGCTCCGTCCGTCCACCCGTCCGCACCCTTCCGTCCATCTGTCCATCCGCGCCCATCCATCCATCCACCCCACACACCCCTCCGTCCCTCTCTACGCATCCATCCGTCCATCCGTGCCCCTCCGCCTGTCCACCCATACGCACCCCTCCGTCCGTCTGTACACATCCATCCGTCCGTCCGGGTCCCTCCGTCCATCCCTCCACCCATCTCTACGCATCCATCCTTCCAACCCTCCGTCTGCGCCCCTCCGTCCGTCCGTCCATCCGCACACATCCCTCCGTCCGTCCTTCCATCCCTCCACCCGCACCCCTCCGTCCGTCCACCCGTACCCCTCTGTCCGTCCACCCGTACGCACCCCTCCGTCCATCCGCGGCCCCTCGGTCCACCTCCATCCTTCCGTCCGTCCATCCATCCGTCCGTCTCCATCCATCCCTCCGGACGCCCCTCCACATCCCTCCATCCGGCCGTCCATCCCTCCGTCTGTCTGTCCGCGCCCCTTCATCCGTCTGTCCATCCACACGCACCCCTCCGCCTGTCCTCCATCCACCCCCACAGCCGCCGATCTCTCCGTCCACACCCACCTTCCCATTCCTCCCTCGGTACCCACCCCTCCATCTCGCTCCGTCCAGCCCCATACGCCTCCCACCCCTCCAGGGCTCTGCAACGACCACACACCCTTATCCCACCACCGAGATACTTAAGAACTGCCTAGGGGAAACTGAGGCACCCCCCACAATATTCAGAGGAAACATTAAGAACAGTCCCGCTTTGTCACAGCCCCCCGCCCGTCTCTGGACCCTCCTCCTCATCCCTTTCGCTACCCAATTTCCTGGTGCTCTACCGCCCCCTGCTGGCCAGGAGGGGGCGTAACCGTCTGTGGGCCCCTCGGGGGTCCAACCCCCCCCCCAAGGCCAGAGCGGGGCAGGGTTATTTCAGGGACACTGAGACAGGAGGGCCAGGAGCCCCGATCCTGTGGGGGGAGAGCATTTGTGTGAGCAGCCTGGCGCCCCCTAGCGCCCCACAGGGTCAACCCTGCCTGCCCCGGGAGAGCCCCCCCTGCCCCACGGGCCAGCGCCCCCTGCTGAGCCCCCCGCTCCCTGCCCATAGCACCGCCCTGGGGCCAGCGCCGCCTGCCCGGGGAGAGCGCCCCCTGCCGAGCCCCCCCAGATCTTCGGCGGGGGATGGGGCCCGCGGGCTGAGCATCATGGGAAGGCAGCTGCAGGTCCTGCCTTTCCTTAAATAATTCCTCCATCCAGAGAGATGTAACCAGTATCCCGGGTTGCCATGGCAGCGCCGAGACAGAGATGGATGACGGAAGTCGGGGGGGGGGTGGTTTTCAGGCATGGGGGGAGTGGGGGCGATGGGGGGGGGGATGGGAAATAATGGATCGTGGAAGGGGAGAGATGGAGAGAGGGAAACCGAGATCGGGGCCCCCGTCGCGCCGGGCGCTGCCCAGACCCCCCCAGACCGAGATCAGGGCCCCGTCACGCCAGGTGCTGCCCGGAGCCCCCGACCGAGATTGGGACCCCCATCGTACCGTGCGCCGCCCAGACCCCCCCCCCGACCGAGATCGGGGCCCCGTCGTGCCGGGCACTGCCCAGATCCCCCCCGCCACTGACCAAGATTGGGGTCCCGTCGCGCCGGATGCTGCCCAGATCCCCTGACTGAGATCGGGGCCCCCAGACACACAATAAAGGGAGAGGAACCCAGGTGTCCTGACCCCCCAGCCTGTACCTCTCACCACTGGGCCGCTCTGCCAGGCGAGCGAAGCCACGGGGTATTAAACGTCTGGGTCAGAGACACTGAGGCCCTAGGGGTCCCTGCAGCATCTAGGGTGAAAGGCAGGCTTTGTGGCAACCTGAGGAGGCGGGGTGAGCAGGGTTGGGGGGGCTCGCTATGAAGCTAGAGGGCAGGGGTGGGGATTCGGGTCTGGAGAGAGATTTTAGGGTCAAGGTTAAAGGTCAGAGCTCCAGTTTGGGGTTAGATGGAGATTTTAGAGGCAGGGGCAGGGTTAGAAGTCAGGGTTTGGGGGGAGATATAGGGGCAGGGGCAGGGTTATAGGTCTGGGTTTGGGGTGACTTTTTCAGGTGAGGCTCTGGGGCAAGATGACTATTAATAAAACCCACACACTCCCCCTACCCCACTTTCAGCCAGCGGGACACAAAGCGCTTCCCAAAAGAGAGCCAGGCGCATTATCCCAATGGACAGATGGGGAAACTGAGGCAGGGAAGGGCGGTGTGCTATGAGTAAGGTCACCTGGCAAAACCCAGGAGTCCTGAGTCCCAGGGGGGCCCCCGAGACAGGAGGGGATAGTGAGGGTTTGCATTGGACTCTGGCCTAGGGGTCCCGGTCAGGCGTTAGGGGCAGCTGATGGTGAGGGGTGGGGGACAGGGTGAAGGTTTCCATCTCCCAGGTATAACAGACCCCTGACTCCCCCAGACACCAATGGACGCCCCCGAACCCCCATTGCGGGTGGGAGCAGGGTCTGGTGAAGACCTGGGACTGACTCAATTGCTCCCCAGATGGCCTCTCCCCCCCCGGAGCACCGAGGCTCACGATTCGCAGGCATAAAGCCCGGGGAAAGGACACGGGCGGGTGCACAGCCCATCCACCAGTGAACCCTGTCCAGAACGTACCTCCAGATCCCCTATCCACCAGTGACCCCTGTCCAGAACGTACCTCCAGATCCCCTATCCACCAGTGACCCCTGTCCAGAACTTACCTCCAGATCCCCGTTCCACCAGTGACCCCTGTCCAGAACGCACCTCCAGATCCCCCATCCACCAGTGACCCCTGTCCAGAACTTACCTCCAGATCCCCGTTCCACCAGTGACCCCTGTCCAGAACTTACCTCCAGATCCCCTATCCACCAGTGACCCCTGTCCAGAACGTACCTCCAGATCCCCTATCCACCAGTGACCCCTGTCCAGAACTTACCTCCAGATCCCCGTTCCACCAGTGACCCCTGTCCAGAACGCACCTCCAGATCCCCCATCCACCAGTGACCCCTGTCCAGAACTTACCTCCAGATCCCCGTTCCACCAGTGACCCCTGTCCAGAACGCACCTCCAGATCCCCCATCCACCAGTGACCCCTTTCCAGAACCTACATCCAAATCCCCATCCACCAGTAACCCCTGTCCAGAACGCACCTCCAAATCCCCCATCCACCAGTGACCCCTGTCCAGAACGCACCTCCAGCTCCCCAATCCACCAGTGACCCTTCTCCAGAACGTATCTCCAGATCCCCGATCCACCAGTGACCCCTCTCCAGAACGCACCTCCAGATCCCCATCCACTAGTGACCACTCTCCAGAATGCACCTCCAGATCCCCCATCCACCAGTGACCCCTGTCCAGAATGTATCTCCAGATCCACCAACCACCAGTGACCCCTGTCCAGAACGCACCTCCAGATCCCCCATCCACCAGTGACCCCTGTCCAGAACGCACCTCCAGATCCCCCATCAACCTGTGACCCCTCTCCTGAACGCACCTCCAGATCCCCCATCCACCAGTGACCCCTGTCCAGAACGCACCTCCAGATCCCCCATCCACCAGTGACCCCTGTCCAGAACGCACCTCCAGATCCCCCATCCACCAGTGACCCCTGTCCAGAACGTACCTCCAGATCCCCGATCCACCAGTGACCCCTCTCCAGAACGTACCTCCAGATCCCCGCTCCACTAGTGACCCCTCTCCAGAACGCACCTCCAGATCCCCATCCACTAGTGACCCCTCAAGAGAACCTACCTCCAGATCCCTGATCCACCAGTGACCCCTGTCCAGAACGCACCTCCAGATCCCCGATCCGCCAGTGACCCCTCTCCAGAACGCACCTCCAGATCCCCCATCCACCAGTGACCCCTCTCCAGAACGTATCTCCAGATCCCCGATCCACCCAGAGACCCCTCTCCAGAACGCACCTCCAGATCCCCCATCCACCAGTGACCACTCTCCAGAATGCACCTCCAGATCCCAATCCACCAGTGACCCCTCTCCAGAACCTACCTCCAGATCTCCCATCCACCAGTGACCCCTATGCAGAACACACCTCCAGATCCCCCATCCACCAGTGACCCCTCTCCAGAACGCACCTCCAGATCCCCCATCCACCAGTGACCCCTCTCCAGAACGCACCTGCAGATCCCTCATCCACCAGTGACCCCTTTCCAGAACCTACATCCAGATCCCCGTCCACCAATGACCCCTCAGA